>NC_041338.1:38771969-38906969 GCF_004354835.1 Perca flavescens
TTCAAATTTAAGTCGTTTTAACCCTTACAAAGAAACACACATACAGATTGAGAGCTATCCGGGAGCTAGATTTGAACCCTGAAGCTCTATTAACCCTAACTCCTGTCTCCCTAACGAGGTTGAGAAACTCATTCTCTCATTTGGCATTAATGATAGGAAAAAACATGCAGAAACTGTAACCATTCCATGTATTGAGAGAACTGTTCAGATGGCTTCTAAAGCTTTTCCTGAGGCACGGATTTTGATCCCGATTATTAATTTTTCACCCAGCTGTCTGTCCAGGAACAGGAACCCTAACCGGAAATTAATGACTGTTTGGTCACATATCCTGACCATATTCCTCAGCTATCGAGAACACTTTTCATCACCAGAGCAGACAAGATCCATTGGACTGACTCTACTGCACAACACATGTTCCAACATTGGTTGTCTTGTTTAAACGCCTAACCCAGTGAAGGCCATAAAGGCTGTGGGTTTAAAAACTATTGTTAACCTCTCTAAGTCTTTTGTTTTAACAGCAGCACAGACTTCTCTGTTGGACAGAGGCCTGACCTTTGTCCCGTCCATCCAGAGGCAAACCAACAAAGAGGTGAGGGATATTCTTAGGGCTGATTTACAGAGCTATCATAGACATCTCAAGTTAGCTGTGTATTACCAGGACAGAAGAGATTCGATACAGCTACCTTTTTACCAAAGTCTAATTGGTCTCCTGCCTTAGCCCATCTTCCTTCAGAGGTTTCCCATTTAATCCAACTCGACATGACTGCTCTCCAAAATGACTATAGAGTCGGTTGGACTAAATCTAACTTGTCACGCTATGAATTAGAAGCTCTTGACCAACTTAGCTCTAATAATAATCTGGTGATTAAACCACCCCGGACAAGGGAACCCCAACCCTGTGGTCATATTGGACAGGGAGGATTACCCCAAGAGGGTTTTAGGCAGCTAAATAACACTTATTATTATAAGAAACTAGATGGACCCATCTTTAAACAAACTATTCCTATGGTTGACAAGATTGTGAACACTTTACATGCCAAAAAGTTCATTAACACCAAGCAGAAGAATTTCCTCCTGACCGATAAGGAGCCCAACCCTCAAGATTTTACCTCCTCCCAAAAATCCATAAAGCAGGTGAGAAATGGTCCGTAACCCTTTAAAGTCCCTCCAGGGAGACCAATAGTCTCAGATTGCAGTAGTAAAACTTACCCACACTGCCCGATTTATCGACTACTATCTGAACCCGCTGTCGATTTTACATAACCCTTATATAAAAAGACACGTATCATTTTGTGGAAACGGTTAAGGCCTTGAAGATAACCCTAACCGGCCTTCCTTTTCTCGATGGATGTTGAGGCCCTGTATACCAACATCAGCACTCCAGACCCCAACCCTACCGGTTAAAGAAACCCCAAAAAACATCCAAATGTTAAAAGGCCCGATAAAGAGCTCCTTCAGCCCGAGCTCTAACCTTAACCAGGAACGATTTCGAGTTCGACGACCATCACCCTTACAGGTCCCGGCACTAACCCTAACCCGTGTTTACGCCCCTGCGTATGCAAACATTTTATGTCGCGCTGGGAGGAGGGAGCTCTGGCTTCCTGCCCTCCAGCCCCTCCATTATTTTAGATTTTTGGACGACATATGGGGGTCTGGACTCACTCCGAGGCAGAATTCTATGAGTTTTTGGACAAATTAAATCAATTTAGTGACTCCATTTCCTTAACTGCAACATTGAGCCCAAACACGATTGACTTTCTGGATACAACAACATTTAAAGGTCCACAGTTCACAGAAACACTTCAGTTGGACATAAAAGTGTTTTTCAAAGAAACTGACAGTCACCGCTTCTGTACAGGTCCAGTTACCATCCCCGCCACACTTAACCGGGCCTAGTGAAGTCCCAGTTGTTGAGGTTTGACAGGATCTGTACACAACAAACTGACTTTAAAGCTGCAGTCAAAATCCTTTTTACAGCTAACCCTAACCAGAGGATATATAACCCAGTCTCCCAACCCCAACCCTTAAGACGTTTAAGGAGGTCAAACCTATCTGCGTTAACGCCACCCTGGCAATTGTTGTTACATATTCAGAGGCTAATGTCGATTTGTCCGAAAACTCAAGGATAATTTTAATCCCTAAGGGGAAATAACTTTTAAAGGACCATCGGCTTATTGCCGCATACAGAAAGAACAAAAACCTAAAGATTTTTTGGTCAGGTCCAAATTACGGCCTTTGAACCAGCCCAAATCCAAAAAGTTGGACAGTTTCTACAGACAGTATAGGACAGTTCAAAACAACACAACAAAAAGAAGTCTTCAGGACTCAGACAGGCACTAATGTGCACACCAGAAATTGTGTTTACTTAATCAGGTGTGTTAAATGTACTTTACAATATGTCGGGGAAACTGGGAACACATTGTTAACACGCTTTACACAGCATAGATACAATGTTGTCAACCATAGGAATATAAATAATCCTCTGGTGAGCCATTTTATTGAGCACTAAGTGGCAGAGTTTAAGGGCCCGATTTTAGAGGCCTAATCCTAGTTGGACGGTACAGGTCAGACGAAACCGAACGGAATTGGATCTCTAAATTATGGACACTGGTCCCTAAGGGCCTCAACGAAAAATAGTAAGTCTATCCCCTGACCTAGACAATTTCAACCCTAAACTTAACCTCTCCCTGCTCTGGTGCCTAATCCTAAAGTCACAGACCTGGTGCCTGACCTAAACCCGGGCCCCTAATCTTAGATTAGGACCCTTTATTGGGCTCCCAAACCCTGACCAAAGGTCCTAACCTTAACCAAGACCTCTAATGGGATCCCTAACCACAACCGGGGTTTCTAACCTTTAATCTGGACCCCTAAATTGGATTTTATAACCCTAGTCTCTTTAGTCCTAACCCTAACCAATAGGGATTAGTTTGATGCACTTTTGTGCCAAGTGCCCCCTTCCCCTGGGGGGGTGGGGTGGGTGGAGACCAGCCCTCACTTGAAGCGAGTGCAATCAGAGACCCGCCGCCTTCGGCGACGGGCCTCTTTGTATTTAACTCCTAACCCGCCTTCGGCGACGGGCCTCTTTGTATTTAACTCCTAACCTGGTTTTTTAACCCTAACCTTAACCAGTTAATCTATGCAGTTCTGTCTACTTGACCTAACCCTAATTTGGGGGTCCACAGACCTAACCTTAAATAAGGGGGTCTTTAATTAACCCTAAACCTAACTTTTTGGGGGGGTTGTAATTGCAATTTATTTGCACAAAAAGCCTACATTAAAAGAACACTATTTTGTGACTTTAATTGTTTAGAGCTTAATGTTTTAACCTCTATTTTGAGAGATTTAGATTGCACAAAAGCCTACATTAAAAGAACACAATTTTGTGACTTTAATTGTTTAGAGCTTAATGGTTTAACCTCTATTTCGAGGGATTCAGATTGCATAAAAAGCCTACATTAAAAGAACACAATATTGTGACTTTAATTGTTTAGAGCTTAATGGTTCAACTTCTAATTTGAGAGATTCAGACTGCATTTAACCCTCTTTAAGTCCTTATATGGATAATGAGCACTGTTGTGCCTTTATTTTGATAGGAATAGGAAGTTTATTCTGAAGGACCAAAAAACCGGAAGTAGTTACTTCCCATCTGTCTGTTTAGGATGCTATTTGCTTAACCAGCTCGTTCCACTCGGTTTGCAGAATGTATACGCTGTGAGTATGTTTGGCTTGATAAAGACCTAGTGAGGTTGAAACGCGTTGCCATTTTGAATAAATATACTCAAGACCAGTACCTTTTCCTCTCTGGAGTTTATTCATATATATTTTTGAAGTGTTTTTGCACAATTTTGAAGTCCGTGAGGAACACACAATGGCGGCCTAGCGCCGCGGCTGCGGCCTGTTAGCTGGTAGCTGCAGCTACGGCCAGGACTGAGGACTAATTGCTGCCGACCCACCGTTGATGATCCAACTTTTTGGCCACGGGGGTTCTCTGCCACGCCGCTACCGTCGGATCTTCACCATGAGGGGTGAATGCTGCGCCAGGGTGAGCCAGGGGGATCGCTTGTTTGTGGGCCTCTGCTGGGGCCTTGTCTGGGCCTGTTCCGCCACCCGACGGCCTGTTGCGCTCCGCCAGGGGGATGATGTCGGTCGCACCACCAACCCCGTTCATCGTGAGCCCTTGTGGGGGCCCGGGCTTGGTTAGCCCTGTTGGGGACCAGGCATGGATGAGAAGGATCCAGAGAGAGAAACTGAATATTAGTTCCAGTACTTGAGAAGGTATTTTGGGACTGTAAAAGGTGGTAATGTTCTTATAGATTATACTCACCTATACACAACAGTGCAAAATTGAAAGAATATTAGTGTAAGATATACATTTATTATACATACTTTGGTTACTTACCTGGGATGCAGTTGCCACAGAGTACCTGTAAAAAATGAAAAAAATAGGAGAAAAAAGTTTTTACTTACTTGATGTGCTGTGACAATATATAAGGTCAATTAAGCAATTTACTGCATGTTGTTGTATATACAATACTTACCTGAGTTGCAGCAACATGAGTGTTTCTGTGGATAAAGAAAATAACAGGAGAAAAGAGTTGTTACTCACCTGGTATATAACGATAACACATAGTATTGTTTAAGCAATTTATTGCTCATTAAAAAGTGTTTCTTCTCCAAATGTGACACAGAAAAGTTAAGACCTTTTGGTTTATTTTTACATGAGGGGCAGTTGCTTGTGAGACCCCCCTTGGATGGGTGGGGATGGGCGGAGACTGCCTTCACTTGTAGTGAGTGCATTCAGGGTCCCTCAGCCTTCGGCTTCGGGCCCCTTTGTTTTTTAATCCTCACCTAATCTTAACCTTTCTAGCACAGTGGTGCCTAAGCCCAACTGTCGTTATTTGTAAAGCTGGCCTTACAATGCCGGCATGGATAGGTGGCATTGCGAAGCAGACTTTACAAGGCCCACCCAGGTTGAGCCACCCATCGGCCCCCAGAATGGGGCTAACCTCCCCGGGTTCACATTCAGGAAAAAGGGCCCACCTCAGCGCACCTTGACCTCCGGTCGGTCCCGGGAACCCACACTTAAGCCCCCCCGCTATGTTCACACTTAACCGCGCTCAAAATATTTTCGTGCCCCTGGTATACCATTTCACTATTGCGAAGCCGGCTTTACAATGGCGAGGTGAAATTGCGAGGACGGCTTTACAATGGCGAGGAGATATTGCGAGGACGGCTTTACAATGGCGAGGTGAAATTGCGAAGATGGCTTTACAATGTCGGCCAACACACGGTTGAGGATCATCACTTGATGATCGTGGCTATCACCCCCTTACCTAGTTCCCAGGTTGACGTACATTTTCAAAGTGTCAAAAACACACTCCTTGCGAAGCTGGCTTTGCTAGATGAGATTGCGAATCCGGCTTTACAATGAAACACATTTTCACACTTTGAATCTAGCTGTTGGATTCCGTAGCGAATGCGGCATATATGCTGCCAGTGGAACAGCATCCAACAGATTATTTCAAAGTGTCAGAAACACAATCATTGCAAAGCTTGCTTTACAATGCCAGAATGACATTTCACACACAGAGACACACACAAACTCTCTGTCTCTCTCTCTCTCTCACACGCACGAACACACACACACACAGAGACTAACGTTTGCTTCTCTGTGTTCCCTTACAGAGGTGGTCTTCTCCAGAAGAAGCACCTGGCCGTGCTTGATGCAGAGGGACGTGAAGAGAGGGGGGGCTGTCAATGTTGCTGAAACAGGGTACGCACACAGACAGACGCTCACACACACACACACAAACACACACACAGAGACAAACACACACAGAGACACACACACACTCTCACACACAGAGACGCACAGAGACACGCACACAGACAGACAGACGCTCACACACACTCTCACACACACAGAGACACACACACACTTAGACACACACAGAGACACACACACAAACAGAGAAACTGAGAGACACACCCACACACAGAGACAAACACACACAGAGACACACACACACAAACACACACACAGAGACAAACACACACAGACACACACACACTTACACACACAGACACAGAACAACACTGCTACATACAGTCCATTTAACTCAGACATCACTACAGAACAACACTGCTACATACAATCAATTTAACTCAGACATCACTATAGAACACTGTTACATACAGTCCATTTAACTCAGACATCACTACAAAACACTGTTACATACAGTCCATTTAACTCAGACATCACTACAAAACACTGTTACAAACAGTCCATTTAACTCAGACATCACTACAAAACACTGTTACAAACAGTCCATTTAACTCAGACATCACTACAAAACACTGTTACATACAGTCCATTTAACTCAGACATCACTACAGAACACTGTTACATACAGTCCATTTAACTCAGACATCACTACAGAACCATCATCCTCCAGCTCTGCCTCTAAAGTAGAGGATGTATTAGTCGGATTCAGGAGTTCCTCAAAGTGCTCCTTCCACCGCCCTATTACCTCCTCAGTTGAGCTCAACAGTGTCCCATCCTTACTGTACACAGCTTGAATGGTTCCCCGCTTCCCCCTCCTGAGGTGGCAAACTGTTTTCCAGAAGCACCTTGGTGCCGACCTCTGTACGCTGCAACTGCCTCTGGAGTCCTCTGGGATAGTATATCCTGGAAAGACTCCTTCTTCAGTCGGACAGCTTCCCTGACCACCGGTGTCCACCACGGTGTTCGTGGGTTACCGCCCCTTGAGGCACCTAAGACCCTAAGACCACAGGTCCTCGCTACAGCTTCAGCAATGGAAACTTTGAACATTGTCCACTGGGGTTCAATGCCCCCAGCCTCCACAGGGATGCACGAAAAGCTCCGCCGGAGGTGTGAATTTAAAGTCTGTCGGACAGAGGCCTCCTCCAGACGTTCTCAATTTATCTACACTACCCGTTTGGGCTTACCAAGTGTGTCCAGAGTCTTCCCCCACCCCCTGACCCAACTCACCACCAGATGGTGATTGGTTGACAGCTCCGGCCCTCTCCTCACCCGAGTGTCCAAAACATACGGCCTCAGATCAGATGAAACAATTATAAAATCGATCATTTACCTTTGGCCTAGGGTGCTCTGGTACCAAGTACACTTGAGCATCCCTATGTTCGAACATGGTGTTCATTATAGACAATCAATGACTAGGCAGCATTAATGGAGCCATGATTCTACGATTCACCATGGTAACAACCACAAACTGGTAGGTGGAAATACTCATGCACACATACAGGGAGTTTGAACGTGTATTTCGTTAAACAAGCAAAACAGCAGCTGCTGCTGCAAAAGAGAGAATTGGTGTGGGAGAAAATTGCTGCTCGGGTCAATGTGTAAGCATTAACAGTTTATTAATTTCATATTTAATCACAGGTAACTTATAATATTACTGGTAAAAACTGGAATGGTATTAAACCTATAATTTCATTTTGGTGCAGTCCTGTAAAGGTAAGATACTACTAATCCTATTCTGAGCCTGCAGCACCATGATCATTAACAGAACTATAATGTATAATCATTTAATTCTTTTTAATGGCTCGCACTGGTTTGTGTCCAGGGAACACTACAAAAATGTTTAAAAAATGTTTCAGAGCAAGGCACACTTTTCAATACTAAGAATCTGCTGGGATGTAAAAGCATGTCCACGATGGCTGATGTTAGTGAAATGAGGACGGATAAGGTAAAAAAAATACCTTTCAAATTGGTTATCTGGAAATGAAAATACATCTAGTCTAGACTCAAATTATCTCCCGACATAAACTCTCTGTTATGTTCAATTCAATTTTATTTATAGTATCAAATCATAACAAGAGTTATCTCGAGACACTTTACATATAGAGTAGGTCTAGACCACACTCTATAATTTACAAAGCCCCAACAATTCCAATAATTCCCCATAGAGAAAGCATTAGCAGTGGCCATTGCGACAGTGGCGAGGAGAAACTCCCTTTTAGGAAGATACCTCGGCAGACCCAGACTCTTGGTAGGCGGTGTCTGACGGTGTCAGTTGGGGTTATGATGAACAGTGGCGTAATAGTCACAATAAAGATAATGGAACAGTGACTACAATGGCAGTTGTAGTAGTTCATATCATAGCCGGGCACAGCAGGGTGTTACAGGATGTAACGTGGCACAGCAGAGCATGGGTGACGCAGTGGACGCAGCAGGACGTAGCCGGACATTACAGGGAAGAAGAAACATAACGACTCCGGGGAGTTACTCCCCAGAGCTAGGTTAGTAACAAGCTTTTCTGGGACAGGATGCACATAAAAGGAAAAGAAAAGAGAGAGCAGGTCATTGTGTCCTAAGAAGGAAGGAACTTATAAAATAATAATAGAATGACTAAGAGAGGCAGGTTAAAGAGAGGTGCCTGGTTGGGCTAAAACTCTCCCCCAACCAGATCGGGCTGTACTGGCCTGCCTCCTTCTACTCTCACTATATTATTGAATATATGATAGGTAAATCTGATGACTATAAAGAGAAGCAGAGAAAAGTAATAAGTAATACAGCTTTTTCATTAATGGGATCGTCGACCAAAGATTTCTTGAAGAAAACCTGCTCACAACCAGCTTAGGTTCACAGGCTCAGTTACCATAGTAACTGACTCTGAGGTTAAGTTACCTCTCTTTCTGAAATGGGCTGCAATTCCCCCTCTCTCTCAGGTTTGATTAACATCCCTTTCTGAAACCAAAAACCCAGAGTTTTCACTAAACATGCTTTCTGGAACGGACCCCAGATACCTCAAAACAAAATCCGTTTACCTTGCATGCTGATAGTGAAGACGACAGAGCTGGATTCACTCAGTCCAAACTTGATGGCACGACTGAGATCTGTATAAAGCTTGATTCCAACCAATAACAGTGGTGGTGATGGCGCAGTGGATATGACACATGCCTTTTTGTGGGTTTGATTCCCACTGTGATACATCAACCAATGTGTCCCTGAGCAAGACACTTAACCCCTAGTTGCTCCAGAGACGTGGGACCTCTGACATATGTAGCAATTGTAAGTCGCTTTGGATAAAAGCATCAGCTAAATGACATGTAATATAAACAAAATGCTAATGAGTTACTTCCCAATGGTTTCCTCACACATAAAGACTCCTGTACCCAACCCTAACCATCTCTGTCATCAACTCAGCTATCACAATATGCCAAAGAAATACCATGTTAAAAATTGCACCGCCGCAGAGTAGTATGTGCACACAGAGGTGTGTATATACAAAGTGAGAACCATAATATAATACATAGGGATACCCTGTTGGCACTCTGAAAAGCTATTGGTACCCCTGCTGACATCTGACGCCATGCCTCATCCCCTAATTCTTATATTTTTAGTTGAATGAACACCCAGTATAAGCAGAGCAAACTATTTTCATTAGTTTAAAACCTCTTTTGCTAAAATTTGCAGCTGAAAAATGCTATTATTAGTAGTATTTTACTTTGAACGCTAAAGTAAATACAATCCGTATTTATCTTGTCTCTCTTACTCACAAATCTCTCTCTCATTGACGTAAAACCTCTCCCTTTCACTCTCTCCCTGCCCCCCTCTTTCATTGACAGAAAAAGCATGAGGCTACATGTGTCTCAGGTGTGCTGTTACCTGCCCAGATGTGTTAGTTCTCTACAGTGAAGCAGCAGAAGCAGGTAGGCTCAAGTTCACTCTCTTTTCAACAGTTTTTATAATAAATGAAACTCGACTCGAGTCTCTCTCTGGAGAAGTTAAACAGTTTGTAAATTACCTGGTGGTGGTTTATAATATTTGTACTGGCTGATTGAAAGTTTTATTTGTTTTATTGAAAATCTGTATTTAATCTGTTCTGGCTAACACAAACTCTTCACTCTTTAAAATGAAATATAATCTGATAAACCAAGCTGATATGTGTGTTTAGTTTTAGTTGTGAGCTGTAAATTAGGCAAATTATGCATTTGCAACAACAGCTGCAGCTCTGACACAGCATGGTGAAGCTGTCAATCATCCAAAGTGCCAGGTGGACTAGCCGCAGTGAAAGAGCATTAATGACTGTAGCAGAATAAAAATGAGCTTCAGTGGACCTTTGCTTTCAAAGACTTTCTTTCCTAAAAATTCTAAATATTCATTATACTTTTTGTCATTTCACGGAGTACTTGCATACACAGAAGACTTTTATCATAGTAAAATTAATAAACAGAAATAAATACTTGAAAGTTAAAATTATGAAATCATATCTAGAATAAAACTAAAAACAAACATAACAATCAGTCCAAAATAGAAACCATTGTTAAAAAACGGTTTCTGAGGTTGTTAACATTGTAATGGTGATAAAGAATTGATGTGTGGTGTTTATCAGACTATGATTTAAAAGTTGAATAGATTTTGTTCTGCAAACAGCTGACCTAAAAGATCAAACTGTTATTGATCATCTTCATAAGGATGATTTTAATTAGGTTTATTACTACCTGTTTATGAAGACAAGCTGTCTTTAAGTCCAAAACTACTACGCCAACAAAGTTAAATAAAAACATAGAAAGCTATCTTTATAGTTTCTCCGTCTTTTCCCACAATGCAACAGTGGAGGAGCAATTTGGGAAAACAAGTGGAATGTAACTCTATTTAAAGGGATACTTCACCAATTAGCATTAAGCTTTGTATCAGTAGAAACCCGGTAGTATTTTCGAATGACTGTGCTTCCCTCCCTCATGGGACTAGATTTCTCTGTATTGTGGGTCTGGAAAAATGCCTCTGATGATGCAAAAAACGTTGTTTTCTGTCATCGGAGGTATTTTTGCTCAGAGTCTGTGGACTACAGCCAGCTAGTTCCGCATGTTTTCAACACGCCCATAGGGGGTTGGACTGTCTTTACCTGAAGCAAGCAGAGTGTCAGCCATCTTGAAGCTTCCCTAAACAGGCTCTGTCTTTTCAGCAGCAAACTTTTACAACAATTATGTGCATTCAAACCACCGCACATGTGTACCACGGGGATACATTGGTACAGATCGCAGAATATGCAGGAACCTTTATTACAGACGGAATATTTGACACACTACGCGAGATTTGCCTGCTATGGAGACCAGCACCTCAGCCTGCTGTGACGCTCAATGCCGCTAGCCGGTAAGGGGACATCCTCAGCGGTGAAACGTGGAACAAGGGCCGGGGTATGAGCTAGCTAGGTGGAAAGCTAACGCTAGCTGGCCACATGTCCCATCAATCCTGCTTGCAAATGTCCACTCTGACAACAACTGGACTACGTCCAACTTCAATGAAACTCCCAACGCGAGTTCAGAGACTGCTGTGTTTTTGTGGAAACATGGCTGAACAACAGTGTACCAGACTATCCAGCTACCAGGGTTCCGTTCCAGGTAGGAGGTTTAACAAACTCTGAGTCTAACCCTGATGTTTGAGTTGATTTACCCCGAGATGGGAAACTGAGTGTTCGGTTCCAGAACAGCTGATTTGAGTTGGTTCAATCAACTCGGAGTATGTTCACTCAGGGTTACGCGCATGCACAAAAGGCAGTATGAATGGAGCCATGATACTACGATTCACTATGGTAACAACCATAAACAAATGGGTGCGCACAAACAGCGAGTTTGAACATGTATTTCATTAAAAAAGCAAGACAGCGGCTGCTGATGCAAAAGAGAGAGAGTTGGTAGGGTAGAAAATTGCTGCTCGAGTCAATGCGTACACAATCACAGTGTATTAATTTCATATTTAATCACAGTTAACTTATAATATTACTGGTGAAAACTGGAATTGTATTACACCTATAATTTCATTTAGGTGCAATCCTGCAGGTGAAAAAGTAAACTATACTAATCCCATTCTGAGGCTGCAGCACCATATCATTAACAGAACTATAATGTATAATGATGTATTTCTTTTTAATGGCTCTTCTGTCAAGGGAACACTACAAAAACGTTTAAAAAATGTTTCAGAGCGAGTCACACTTTTCTGACGGCTCTGCATAAAGTGGCTTTACTATTACAGTATGATCCGCTACACTGTTGTAAAGAAAACTGCTGCAAAAAACGTAATGCGATACAAAGAATCTGCTGGGATGTTAAAGCCTTTCCACGATGGTTGATGTTAGTGATATGAGGACGGATAAGGTATCTACATATCTAATGGACCTGTCCACGATGGCTGATATAGTGATATGAGGAAAGATAAGGTATCTACATATCTAATGGACCTGTCCACTATGGTTGATGTTGGTGATATGAGGATGGATAAGGTATCTACATATCTAATGAACCTCTCCACGATGGTTGATGTTAGTGATATGAGGATGGATAAGGTATCTACATATCTAATGGACTGTGATCAAAAATACCTCTCAAATCGGTTATGTGGAAATGAAAATACATCTATAGTCGGGACTCAATACCGACGTAAACTCTCTGTGAATTAATACAGCTTTTTCATCAATGGGATCGTCAACAAAATGACATGTTTGAGGAAAAAACGTTTTATAATATGCCAAACATAAACTAATATGTTTTTTTATTCATGCAGATAAAACTGCATTAAAATGCGCCTGAGAGGGAGGAGATTGAGAGAAACTCTAGAGTTTTTTCACTAAACCTGCTTTCTGGAACGGGCCTCTTGACCCAATTTAAAGATATATTCTTCTTTCCAATGGTGAAATATCCCTTTAACTTAATTTTATAATGGTGGTAAAGCTCAACGGAATTAAATATATATTTGAATCCTAATGTGTTTAAATAATAATAAACCTGTCTCTTTACTTCACACATCAGTTTAATGATTAAACGTTTATTATCTATTTTATTATTTTCTTTGATAATGGAGCTTAAAAGCAGAATATTTTAATTTAAGACTGTACTGAACTAGGGCTTAGAAATCTAAAACATAATAATATATCTTATTTTTAAATCGATAAAGTGTTAGTATGAAACCGTGTTTGCAAACGATACCAACAGAAGTTAATCAGTGTTTGAAATGCAGGTGCAGCAGTTTCACTGAAGTTCAATAAATCCTCACCATTACTGCAGAGGCCCAAGCATTCCTGTTAAAGTTCATCAGTCCCTTGAGGCTTTACAGTTTCTCCTGGTCCAGCTCTGCTTAATGTCAGTTAAACACAAATGTGTCTAATATTGATTCTGGATACATTTAGAATAATGCACTGTTAACATAATATCAAATAAAGTTATTTAAACTAGAGTTTAACCATAAAGTTTGTCAGGCAGTCTCACTCTGATATGATTATCAGACAACATAACATTTTAATGACCTTATGACTGGAATCCCTACCTGTTAAATACTGATTTTAAGTTTGTCTGTCTGTTTTGCCTCTTCTCTCCACAATAAAAGATTTAAGAGGATTCAGGATACTGCTGAGGAGATTGTGGATAAGTTAGGGGAGAAAGGGCAAGATAAGATCAAAGCATGTTCTGTCAATGCTTCAACTCATTCAGTTTAAAGTTATTCATTCGGCTGCTGAGACTAAACTGAACAGAATCTTTCCTTCAGTCTCTGCTACCTGTGATAATCAGAAAACAAACAGAATCGGCAGATTATTTTATGATTATTTTTACAGTTTTCAGCTGCGATCTAGAATTAAAATCTGCAGAATTTAGAGGACTTTTGTTCTTTTCTGCTCTTTACATCAGAGGTTTTTAATATCTGGTTGTCTTTTAGTTTTGAGGTCTGGGGTATTTACATCCAGAGGATTTTAATGTTTGCAGGTCTTTATGGGCCCTATTTTAACGATATGAAACGCAAAACGCAAGTAGCTTTGTGGGCGGATCTCGGGCGCTGTTGCTATGATACCGGCGGGATAAATGACTCTTGCGCCCGACGCAAATCTAAAATGGGTTGGTCTGAAGTAGCTAGGTGTGGTTTGGGCGTAACGTGCAATAAACCAATCAGAGCGTCATCTCACATTCCCTTAAAGAGCAGGCGCGCTTGTTCCATGGCGGATTGCTATTATAACAGTGGATTTGCCTGCCGCACGCCAGCGGGAGCTGTCTGAGATGCGGCAAAGTAATAAATGCCCGTTTCGGCCGGGTGGCGATGTTGCTGCTCCTCTCGGGCGCATCTCCTCAAGTCTGGAGAGGATTGCTGCAGCCATGGAGCGTGGGCCTCCAAATGCATCATATGCTCCTGTTGTGCCCCTTCCTCCTCCCCCCCCTCCATCTCCATCCACCCGCTCCACCAGGAGCACATCGCGTCCTCCCGGACCAGATCCCGCCGTAGTTCAACATCATGTCTCCTTAAGTCCTCTAATATTTCCTCATTTATGTCATCAACACATCCATGATTCATGGAAATGTTGTGTAAATCACAACAAGCCACAAAGAATGCTGTACTGTAAAGTGCTCCTGACCGATCCAAACACCTGAAGCGCATTTTCAGTAATATTTTTCCTTTGTAATTATGTATGGTTTGCAAAAATGAGAACTGCTGTGTCCGTTTAGATGAGAGAAGTGTATGCGCGTTGTGCACACGCTACATTATGGCCAAGCATGCGCCCCTAAAATAACATCTGAATAACGCGCTACTGACTTTAGACTAGCGGCACTGACTTTAGACTAGCGCCACTGACTTTAGACTAGCGCCACTGACTTTAGACCAGGTTTTTCCTGGTCAGTGGCGGAATTGGTTTCTGAAACTGCAAAATAGCACCAATTAACGTTTGCGCCGGAACACGCCTCCTCTTTTCGCTGAACCGCCCCCGGGAGCGCAAATACATTCCCTATTTTACCGACGTGCGTCTGTGGAGGGGAAAGTCCGCTGTGCGTCGGGTGCAAAATAGGAATGATACATGCGTCGGTGTACAAAGGCAATTGCGCTGAGTGCAAGATAGGGCCCTGAGTCTGGTTCTTCAGGTAAGATATCCATTTTACCCGGCTGATATTACAGTCATTATGACTTCATGATCTCTGTTTTTTGTGTTGTTCTCTGACTGTTGATCAGTTTAGTTTTTTAATGTATCTGGTGATCAGTGTTGGCTTTTAGTTTTTTATTTTTGTGATCAGGACTCTTGGTTTGTGTTTGTTTTTTTAGATAAGACTTCTGGTGAGATCTGACATCAGGTCAACCATCAGACAATGAATTATACAGTTTAACTCATTATGTTTGAATAACTGTTTGTATTTGTCCTCCAAAGGAGAGAGAGTCCATCACAGACCATCAGTCGTGTCAAAACAACATGATCTTCATCTTCTTCACCGGTGAGTTCAGCTTGTTCGCCGTCACATTTCTCTCTCATCACTTAGACACCTGACTCATATGGAAGGAAGGAAGGAAGTGAAGAGAGATGGGAAACATGTTAACCCTTCGGAGTCTTGGGCTATTTTGGCCGTTTTTGAGTACTTTTTATTTTTTTAATTTTGCAACATAAACAAATGTTTAACATACCAATGTTTGGTATCTTTCTTTTCAGCACAGGATCACCTATATGACATGATAATTAGTTTTTCACTTTAATGTACTGTTTCAACATACTGGACCCAAAAACACACAAAAAACACAAAATCGGATTTTAAAAAATTATAGTTTTTTTAATGTATAAAACACAAACATGCCCAACCAAGCATTTTTAAAAGTTTGTAATGTAAACACAAGTTGTACATATCAACATATAAAGGTAAAATTCAGATATAATCAAGATATATACAAAAAAATATGATTTACAAAAAAAAGCGGGTGTAGCCATAGGCTTTTTTTTAGTTTTTAGCTTTGCCACTCTTGAAAACAGTTTATGCACACAATTATACAGAGAGCTACATTAAATGCCTTGCATTCTCAGAGTATGAGGGTTCCCAAATAGTGCAAATACAACATAGAAAAAGGTAAAATTGAGATAAAATCAATCTATATACATCAAAAAGCAGGTGTGGCAATAGGCGTTTTTTCTTTTCTTTTTTGCTTAGAAACTTTGTTTTTGCATGGTATCCATGGCAAAGTACAGCTGGAACAGGTCCATTGGTGAGTGTACTGAATGCATATTCACCTGGGCTTCTGGTGATCTGCAGGGCATGAACCTACTGGTTTGTGGGGCAGTATCAGGATCACTCTCTGTTTTCCAGGGCTCAGAGCTGTGGTGTGGCTGTCCTGACTTGTCTGGGGATCTTGACCTGGTTTGACTTTTCCTTCCAGCCCCTCTTTGTGTAGGCCTGTGTGCTTGTTGTCAGGGTTGTAGAGATGTTCATTGGCACATATGCACAACTACAGTGAAGCAGTCATTCGCAATGAAATTGTTGTTCACACAACCCCCCCCCCCACACACACACACAAATACACACACACACACACACACAGACACACACACACACACACATATATATATATATATATATATATATATATATATATATATACACACACACAGAAAGACAGACAGAGACACATATATACACACACACACATACACACATATAAACACAGAGATGCATATACACACACACACACACACATATATATATATATATACACACACATACACACACAGAGACACAGACACATATATACACACAGAAACACATATACATACACACAGAGACACATATATACACAGAGACACATATATATTGAGACACAGACACATATATACACAGAGACACACACATACACACACACACACAAAAAGCTAAAAGAAAGCAATAAATGTTCACAAAAAGTTTGTCTCACCTCAACAAAAGCAAAGTCGTCAATCTCATCGTCGCCACTTTCCGATTCCGACAATGAAATGTAAACAGCATCCTGGTCGTCCAGTCGATAGAATAAGTCGAGGGCTTGTTCAAACGAAAACATTCGCTTCATTTTCCTTCTGCAAAAAACTCTAAATCAACTCCTAAACTATCTACACTACTCCTAAACTACTTTCAAAATCTACTCAATAATAATAAAATAAAATAATAATAAAAAACTAGCAATAATATCTTTCGCTCTCTAATATGTCTCTCTTTGTCTACTCCGTCAATCTCCCGCCTTTCAATTTCGCTTCTTTGCTCAGTTAGCTCCTCCTCCCCTCCCCTCCCTAAAATGTGCAGCCTGAAGAGCAGAGTCAGCAGATTCAGACATTTTTCTCCGTTTTCATTTATGTCAAAAACCAACGAAGTTATTAGAATAAATGCAACGCCCGCCGCATCTCATCTTGTGTTCTTTTAAGAAAGAAAGGATTCAGAGTGTTGATCCATGTTAAGATGGTTAAAAGATTGTTAGAAGAGATAACTCTTGTTATGATTTGAAAAAGAGTATGCAGAGGCTCAAGGTAGCATATATTGATGCAATGAGGCTGCTGCTCCGTGTCCCTAGGTGGCATAGTGCCAGCCATTTGTTTGTGTCCACTAGAGTGCCAACCTGTGAGGCACTCTTAAGACAGCTGATGTTTAGTTTCATGTGTCGCCTGGACAAGTCAGAGAACCATATAATTGAAGCTCTAGTCAGCCCTGTTATAGATACACTTCCAGGTTAAGACAGCATTGGTGCAATAGCCTGTATATCCTATGGGTAAATGTGTAATTATTATGAATTTTTGTATCTCTTTTATATTTTTTAGACTGAATTGTGTGTTATATGGACCTGGGTCTGCAATAAAGTTTATATATATGCTATACATAAAATTGAATTAAAAAAAGTGCTCTACAAATAAAATGTATCATTATTATTATTATTATTATTATTATTATTATTATTATTATTTAAATATCTCACATTACTGTATTGTGTCAACAGTTAACTTCATTTAATATAGGATTGGGAGTTTTCTTTTGTGGGGTGCAAATGTTCCACCAAAACAAGTTCCTTCCTTCCATCCCAGAGGATGTTTGTCTCCTATCTCAGTATGCATCTGTGGTGTAGCCACACCTTACTCCACAGCGCTGTAGACATAGAGCTGGCAGTTAGATATATATTGATCCAGGCAGTCTATATCAGGTGTGTAGATAAAGTAGAATCAGACGTTTTGTTCATTCAGCAAGTAAAGTTTCCTCAGATGTGTAATAACTTGTTAAACTCTGATGGAGAAGTTTTCTACTTGTTGTCACTTGTTTTGTTTCCGAGTCATTTGTATTTATAAAAACATATATACAATATGATATGTAATGATTCTTGACTGAAATTGTTGATTAAACAATGACGCAAAATAAAGTTTTTATTCATGGTCATGGTTCTGGGTTTTTGATAGGTCTGTTTGCAGATTTATTTTGAATGTTCACTCCTTATCCATATTTTATCAGTTGTAAATAAGCTTTCTGTCTGCTGAATCTATTTACACACATTGATTTAAAATTCAGATAGATTTGAGGTTTCCACTAGAATTTAAAATCCTACTGACCCATCTATATTTCTGCAGTTTTTCTTCCAGCAGCTCTGTTTCACGACCCCGGGGACATCCGGGACCTTCAGGACCAGTGTCCCGACGGCTCATGTGACCCCCAGCTTGGTGACCTGATGGTGGGTCGAGCAGCTCAGCTGTCCGCTTCGTCTACCTGCGGTCTGGACGGACCAGAAAACTACTGCATCATCGGGTACCTGGAGGTCAGAGGTCACCTTATATTAAACCTTTTCTCATGACACATTCGTACATATAGCTCTGAAAAGTAAAGCACTGTAATCCGTATGTATTGCACGCATTTATTACTATCAGCAGCATGTTGACTGCTGCTGTATAAGAGCGTGAAGATCCTCATGGGAAGGAGGTCGAGGGGGGGGGGTGTTTGGCTCCTAAAACACAGGGCTTTTAAGAGGAGAGCAGAGTTCATGTCCTGGAAGAAGTTAAGGAAAAAAACACAAGACTTTCACCCAGGAGACGAGTATTATTTAGGGTGACCGCTGTCTTAACCCAAACCACAATATTTCTTTTTCTAATTGTAACTAGTCATTTTGGTGTCTAGACTTAACTGTCGGCTATTTTCAACTGTAACAGCCTCTGAAAGCACTGTCACCTCACGGTGCTCTGTACCTGGCTCACCTTTTCACTGCTAAATTTATCTGTAAAGACCACTAAACTTAACTGTCATGTGGGTTTTCGTGGGATTTCATATGAATTGTAACTTTTTGTACAATACAACCTGTTCATTAGAATGTGTTGCCCTATAACGGGGGTCAGGGACTAATCATACCAAGGTAAAGGATTCTGTTTTTAAGTGAAGCTAAACTCGGTTCTCTCTCTGAATACTTTTTTTCTCTGTGTTCTGTCCTTTTTCTGATTGACGTGTTTCTGGCTCGTACTCTGACTTTCAAACAGAAACATGTTCTGATCTGTCACTTCATTATCCGATGCTGTTCTTTACACCCTGAGGAATCACTTTTCCTCATGACTGCATTTTTCTTCTTTTTCCTCCTCCTGCAGAATCTCTCTCTTCATTCCATTCAATCTTTATTCTCTCACAGACATGTTTCTTTACAAACTGTCTCTACACTTCTGTTCTGAAATTATTTAAAAAAGTTAACTTGCATTAAAATGGGTAAAATAATCAGACTGCTGAAGACAATGAGACTTCATCAACAGTTTAGGATGTTAGTTGTATATATGATGGTGATTATTAATCAGGATGGTTAAATTTGTTCTTGTCCTTCAGGAGGAGAGAAAATGTTTCATATGTGACTCTCGGCTGCCGTTCAATCTCTATAGCAACCCCAACAGCCACCGCATCGAGAACATCATCACGACCTTCGACCCCGAGAGGAGAATGAAATGGTGGCAGTCTGAGAATGGTACGTTTTAAAACTGTCCAATCAGAGTAAGACTCACCTGAAGTTTAAATGTTTCATCTGCAGATGTTTTCTTGTCAGAGTCTTTAAAGCAGTGAACCATCACATGAAGCGTGACAAACTCACAGCTGATCAGTGATCTCTATTCTCCAACAGGAAGCACCCAGTGAAAATCGACTCACAAAGAATAAGCAGTTCTGTGTTTCTGAAACCTAACCTGGTGATAGCACAGAGATAATGATTGTATAATAAATCCATTCCATGAGTAACTAAAGCGCTGTGTCATCTGCAGGAGTTCATGAGGTCAGCATTCAGCTGGATCTGGAGACCATGTTCCAGTTCAGTCATCTGGTCCTCAACTTCAAGGTAAATCACCAAACACACACACCTTCCAGATAAATTATTAGAGGACCACAGGCCAACTTACTTCCCTAACTCTGATTGACTGATGGTTTATCTTTGACTGTTGATGAATCAGGTGTACTCTTCCTCTTTCAGTTTCTCTGTGAATCTATCATAGAGAACTCTTATTGAGCAGTGAGTGCCCACTTTCCGAATGGCTCTGATTCTGAAAGTGATTTTCCCAGTTCAATATCTCCATTGACATGTCATTAAATGCTGATATAAAGAGTTTAGCATCTTCCACGGGAGCAGAAACCTTTATTTTACAACCTCACAGCTCGTGGTCAGTCTACCTGACGGTTTAGACATCATGACTGATTATCTAAATCCTTACAGAGAAAATGAACAGATTTTTATACTGTCCTTCTGTGAAAATTTTAAACCTGTAGAGTAAGCACTGATAAACTAAAACTAAACAACTAAAATTGTATGTATCAAATGTGTTGTGTGATTTGTTGTCACGTCACATCACTTGGTCCTTTCAACATGTGAACCAACATAGAAAAGGAATATTGTCTAATGTAATTTCCTGTGCGCTCTGTCTCTGTCAGAGTTTCCGTCCAGCGGCCATGTTGGTGGAGCGATCAAAGGATTTCGGAAGAAGCTGGAAAGTCTTTCGTTATTTTGCAGAAGACTGTTTGCTTCATTTCCCTTCAGTGTCCGATCAGCCGGCCGACAGTGTCGATGATGTCGTCTGCGACAGCAGATACTCCAGCTCAGATCCGTCCACTGACGGAGAGGTAACACACGCGCCCACTCGCACATACACACACACACACACACACACACACTGTAGCAGGACAAGAATGGACCAGAGTCAGGTTTGCAGTGAAAATCCACTAAGGTGGGTGCTTCATTTTTCTTGGTGCAGCAAATTAAGCAGTGTGGCTGGTGGGCCGTGTGGCGTCAGGGCTTGGGGAATTCAGCTGCGTAGGCGAGGTGCTGTGGAGGGGCTCACCAGTGAAGTTGTGCACGGCGTGGACAGGAGGTCTTGAGTTCCGGTGCAGATTTGGGGGTCTTTCGGCTCCCATCTTCCTTGGCTTCAATTTATGGGCTTTCTGGGTGCAGGAGATAGAGCAGTGGTTAGTTTGAGAGGCAAACACAGACTGACTTGCCTTGGTTGGCGTGGCTCCTTTTGTCCTGTCACACACACACACACACACAGATAGACAGATACACACACACACACACACAAACACTTATAGTGTAGTGGCTTCAAATGACAAACAAAAACGGCTGTCTTATTCTGTGAACATTTCACTGCTGGATATACTGCAACAGGAAAGTGAACAAACTTAAGCATGCCAGACATTAATTTGCAGCATCTCATGGTCATCTCATCAGTCGAGATAGCGAGAAGACACAACAGACAACTTCCGTGTAGGCTACTTTAGAATAAAAGCACTTCCTGTGACATCTGTGGTAATACTAAATGACTGTAATCAACAAATAACCAAATAAGGTTGTGTAGATTTCTCACATATTAGCTGTAAATCATGTAAATAGCAAGTTTGCAACCTCACTATAATTTAACATTTCCTTCAGACTGATTTAAACTTAACATGAATTGCTTATTTAAGTGTTTTGAACAAACATTTCACAACAACACTCCCTTAGACATTAACCCTCTGAGAACCACCACGGACATATATTTGTCTTTTTCATTTGGGAATGGGGGATGTTTAGGGGGAATAAGCAGGTCAACAGATGTTACATAGAATTGTTGTACATCATCTGAATGTTGTGGACCTGAGGAATAATTCAAGATAGAGCTCAGTACTTTGTGTCAAGTTCAGGCGCCTATTTAAATGTTGAAAGTTTAGAGTATAAAGGTAGGGTAAGTAAATGAGGATTATTCTCATGCTCACTTATGTCTCATCAGTTGTTGCAGCAATTTCTAGGTTGGGACTATTTGTAATACAGATTTGGTGCAGGTTAGGGTTATTGGGTTAGTTAGTTTTTACCGCTGTAAGAATTGATAAAAATGATCAAATTTCCCTTAAAATGTCACAGTAAGACTGAGACCTTGAAAAAATGATAGGAAAATGCCCTCTGAATGCCTTCAGTCTCTAGTTTGTCTGTAAAGTTTCAGCCAGACATCCTCTGAATGCCCTCAGTCTCTAGTTCGTCTGTAAAGTTTCATGGCGCCGTGATTTTCCTTTAAGTCACAACAGTTCATTTTATACAATGAGGTCAAGTTTCAGCTACAATGAAATGGCTCTTGTAGGGACTAAAATCATCACACATGAAAACAGTTTGGTTCATTGAATCCACATAGTGTCAGCTTTCCAGTCAGACCCAAGTTTACAGACCCTAGTATGCAGAAATACACACCATCAAAACACACCATTTTAGAAGAAAAGAAAACATCTATGCTGTCAAATGTTATCACTTTATTAGGGCGTCAGTCGTCGTTAACATCGTCAGGACACTTTTCCTGTCACTTATCAACACTGTTGAATCAATCCCGTTGTAAATTGTGGACTGATCCAATTCATATCAAACCATAGATTACAAATATCTTCACGAGACAGTGGGAGATTTAAATTAACAAAACAAATTAAAATTACAATTAAATTGCAGTTGTTTTATTCGTACCACTGTTATAAACATTTTTTGCGTCTGTCTTTTTCTGTGTTTAGAAATCTGTATTGTATTCAGAATGTGTTTTATTGTGTTTGTCCACCAGGTGGTGCTGAAAGCTCTTGATCCTGTGTTTGAAATAGAAAACCTGTACGCACCACACATTCAAGGTCAGGTGACATTACAACAGAGAAAATTGCTCTCTGATTGGCTCTCAGCTGTGTGTTAAACAGTTCAGAACATATTTATATCTGACAAAGAGAGAGAACATGTTTTCTAACCTTTGTCCCCAGATCTGATCACCTTGACAAATATCCGCGTGAATTTCACTCGTCTGTTCACGTTGGGTGACACACTATTGGGGCGCAGACGCAGGAACCCTCAGGACAAATATTACTACGCTCTTTACAACATGGTGGTCCGAGGAAGCTGCTTCTGTCATGGACACGCTGGCCAATGTACGCATGTGGATGGAGGACGAGGGGATGTCTTTACCAAGACTACCATGGTACGGACCGGAAGGGTTTCTAAACCGATCAGCTGACCGGAAGGGTTTCTGATCCGGTCAGCTGACCTGTATTCCCCTGAGCAGCGTGATGTCATGAACATGTGATTTAATCACAGTTAATGCAGTAAATAGTTTGTGTCACTGATCTCTGACTGATTTCATGAACTGAAGGAGACATTTTTCATTAAAAAGACAACATATACTGTAAGAATATTAACTTTAAGACTGATTTAGTGACACTGCTGCTTTAACAAATTAAATGTTCGTTTTGATGATGATTTAATCACCTGTAACCTGTGGGATCGGCTGCCCCATCAGGAGTTCCAGGACCTTGTTTTAATCTTTAGTCTAGATTTCTGCACTTTTCCTCCAAATTTACTTTACTCTGAACCACCATCAGTGACATTGGAATCAAATGTCCTGAGACATCTTTCTCAGATTTCTGTGTAAAACCACATTTCCAGTGTTGTTGGAGCAGTTCAGAGACAGGAAAAGAAATAAATACTGATTTCGGTTTCTGTGTGAACAAACATGTTACACTAACCATACCAGGTGATTTCTGCAGGTAAAGATGTTTTCTATTCTTCAGGTTCAAGGTCGATGTGTTTGTCAGCACAATACAGCCGGCGATAACTGTGAGAGATGTCAGGACTTTCACCACGACTCCCCCTGGAGGCCTGGAGGAGAAAACGATGCCAACATCTGCAGGAGTAAAACAGAACCCCTTCTTTATGTTGATACAAAAAATAAAATGACCGCCAACATCTGCACTGGACTAAATCTGAACTGTTTCCTCTTTCTATGTTGATACAAACATCGACACATCTCATTTCAGTTTGTAATCATGCCCTGGTGTTTCTCTTTCAGGATGTAACTGTCACGGTCACTCAGACTCGTGTCACTTTGACTCCGCTCGTTTCAAAGCGACAGGCAGCGTGAGCGGCGGTATCTGTGATGACTGCCGTCATGACAGGACGGGGCCTCAGTGTGAACGATGTCAACCATTTCTGTATCAAGATCCACAGAGAACGACAGACGACCCACACGCCTGCATACGTATGCTTCAACTGCTTTGCTGTGAAAACGCTGAAGTGATAAAGACATGAGGAGGACTCACCCTGGTCACAACCCAGTTTTTTTGTACAAGAGAACAACTCACCCTGACCCAGATTTTTTAGACAAGAGGGGGAATAACGCTGACCCAGATCCAGATTTTATAGTCAAAATCATGGACATGTGTTTATGTCTTGAGAACTGGTGGAAGTAAAACTCTCATTCTGTTAAGACTGTAGTGATGGTCAGAGAGAGGTAGAGAACAGTCATATTCATAACTTAGATTGTGTTGTGTTTCAGCATGTGACTGCGACCCAGCCGGTTCTCAGGGCGGTGGTCTGTGTGACGCTCTGAGCGGCCATTGCGTCTGTAAAGAAAACGTGGAGGGTCAACGTTGTGATCGCTGCAAACACGGCTTCTTCAATCTGAGACAGGACAATCCCTCCGGCTGTCAGGGTGAGAAATCACTTATTTTTACCTTTTTAAACCTTTAATGAACAAACAGCAGTGAAGCAGTGAAGCTTCATGTTCGTGTTTAAGCCCTTTGAGATGACTGGCTGTGATTCGAGGCTCCAGTTGTTCAACAGAAACATGAACTTGAATTAGGCGTGAGCTACAGTTAGCAGAATGCTTAACTACGGCTGCTGTGCCATGTTTCCTCTCACACGTCCTCAGCTGTCTACATCTTAATTGCTGCTTGTAGAAACAACTTATGTGGGCATTTTTTCGGGGGAGGACAGTCTCGTATATGCATGTCTATGTCTTAGTATACACTTTTTAATCCTTTTATGTGTACAAAGTAGTTTAATTTTTTTACCTTTGTTCAGCCTTCTGTTCTTGTCTTTAGCCATACATCCATTCTGTGTAAGTTCACACTAGTTATATGTTTGAAAAATACTAGTATACAGTATAGTTCAACTATATAACATAATTTTTTTGTGTGGACACCGGCCATAAAAATGATCCTGAAACATTGCTGCATATCATGTCTGTCTGATGTTGTGCATGTGTTTCAGTGTGCAGGTGTCATGTTTTAGGAAGTGTCGGGTCTTGTGATCAGCTGACAGGAAGTTGTGAATGTGACCATTTGGCAATCGGACCGCTGTGTGATCGATGTCTGGTAGGTTTCATTTTAATAAATCATGGGAGCAGAAATCTACAAACATCTGATAAAACAGTTTATATAACACTTTAGACACCACACTTTATCCCAAAGAGCTTTACACGGTATGATCCAGACTCCGTTATGATTCTGTTAAGATCCAGACTCCGTTATGACTCTAGTATGATCCTGACTCCGTTATGACTCTGGTATGATCCTGACTCCGTTATGATTCTGTTATGATCCTGACTACGTTATGATTCTGTTATGATCCTGACTCTGGTATGATCCTGACTCTGTTATGACTCCGTTATGACTCTGGTATGATCCTGACTCCGTTATGACTCTGGTATGATCCTGACTCGGTTATGACTCTGTTGACTAATGACTAATTTGTTTTCGTATTCAGGAAGGTTTCTGGGGTTTGGGAAACTCTGTGTTCAGATGTTCGCCCTGCGACTGCGATGTTGGAGGAGCTTACAGCACCATGTATGTTTCCTCAGATTTTATTCAGCTTTTGAAATTTAATTTCAATTGAAAATTTCATTAATTTAATGAATGAATGGCTGAAAAGGAACTAAAGATCAGGTCAATTTGATTTCCACAGCCTAGAATCCCATATTAGTCTCAGCTATTAATACCAGATAAATAAATCCTAACTCAAATCCTAATCTCATTCTTTACTTTCTGTCTCCTTCGTCACTTCCTGTCCCAGGTGTTCTCCGGAGGATGGACAGTGTCAGTGTTTACCCAACATGGTGGGTCGGCGCTGCTCCGACCCTGCCCCCGCCTACTTCCTGCCTCTGTTGGACTACTTCCTGTATGAGGCGGAGCTCGCTGCTCCGCTGCACGGAGGAAGCTCTCCTCCGTCTACTCCTCCATCATCTTCTTCTTCTCCTCTGGTGAGAACTGAAGAGTCAATGTGATGATCAGAGAGATCAGAGACAGCAGTGTGCCTCCATGTTTCTGTGTGTTCACCTCTTAGTAACATCTGTGTGTGTGTGTCTGTGTGTGTCTGTGTGGCTGTGTGTGTGTGAGTCTGTCTCCAGGTCAACCCTGGTGTTTTGCCGCGGTGTGAGAAGTATTTCAGAGAGCAGGGTTATGACTTTAAGTTCACTAACGGACGAGTCATTCTGGTTCGAAAGACTCCAAGACTCACCCGCCGGAGGAGACAGGTGGGATGTTTTATTTATTTCCCGGTTTGAGCTTTCAGCCAATCAGATGGTCATCCTGAGCCCTGAGTATTAGCTAATGATTGTTTACATCCTGCAGCAGAGAGGCCTCCCTCTGGAACCTGGTCACGCCCTGCAGATCGTTCCCCGTCAGAGGACAGCTGATCGCCCCGTCACGTGGACCGGCCTGGGATTTGTCAGAGTGTTGGAGGGGGCGGGGCTTAGGTTCACTGTAGACAACCTCCCATCGTCTATGGATTACCAGCTCGTGATTCGTTATGAGCCAGAGGTAAACGAATGGTCAGGGTTCTGGTTTTTATTTATTTATTTATTTATTAGTTTATTTGACAGGGACAGTGTACATTAATTAACATTGCTGCAAATGCACCAGAATTAGCCAAAAGGCTATTTTTCATCCGTTGTCCCTGGACAGATCTTAAAATTGTCTACCTAAAAAAAAAACAATAAGAAGAAGATTACAGTGAACAATACAAATATAAAAGAGCAGTAAAACAGATTTAAATATTCAAATCCTGTTGATGAATACAGTGTACAGAATAAGTTTGCTGTAAGACAGACATTAGGTTAAAAAAGAAAAAAATATATATACACACATACATACACACATCCGTACATATATATATATATATACATATACATACATACACACACATACACACATACCCATACTCATACATACAGTATATAAAAACATATTAAACTACACATTGACACAAGTGAGACACAAGTGGCAGCACGGTTGGATTGAGGGAAGATAATACATATTCTTATTAATGCTGACATGTCTGATGTGTTATGAACCAGTTTTTTAGCTGTTTTTTGAAGAGAGTGTAAGTGGTGAGTTCTCTGATGTTCTGAGGGACAGAGTTCCACTCCTGTGCTGCTGTGACTGAAAAGGCACTCTGACTAAATGCACTTTTCCGCAGAGGAACAACACAGTCTCCTCGGGCCGACCCTCGTGTTACTCTCTGTGTGGTGTTCCTGATATTTACAAACTGACTGAGTGGAGGAGATGACAGGCCATGGATGATTTTGTATAACAGACAGAGGTTTGAATACTTGATGACATTTTTCCCAACTTAAAAGCTTATGCTTTTGTAAAATAGCACAATGGTGATATCTTGAAGTTTTTTAACCAGAATTTTGATTGTCTGTTTGTAAAGTGACTCTAAAGGTTTTAGTGTTGTTTTATTTGCCTGTGACCAGGTTGTAAGACAGTTAGTAATGTGAGACAGAACCATACTGTGCATGAACATTTTAGCTGCCGGAAGTGACAAGTGTGATCTTATGAACCGGAAATTTGTGATATTAAATTTGACTCGATTGCAGACCTTTTTTATCTGTGATTTAAAAGTTAGTTTTGAGTCTATTAAGATGCCTAGGTATTTGAATTCTGACACAACTTGGATTTTTTCCCCTGTCACATAAATATCTGCCTGATTATTTGCAATGTTTGATTTAGAAAAGTACATTGAAACTGTTTTATTTACATTAAGTTTTAAGCAGGATTGAGTTAGCCATTCAGAGACATGTACCATAGTCTGTGTAAGTTTTTCAGCAACTTGTTTTGAGTTTTTACCATGGGTATAGATGACTGTATCGTCTGCATACATCTGAATATAGGCGTCTGAACAAACTGAAGGAAGGTCATTTATATACAGTGAAAATAGAAGAGGCCCCAAAATAGAACCTTGAGGTACCCCTGTGGACATGGCGAGGGGCGGTGAGTGGTAATCACTGACCCTGACTGACTGTGAGCGATTCGATAGATATGATTCTATCCATTTTATTGCATCTGAGGAGAAGTTAAATTTGCTTAGTTTGGTTAATAATATTTGATGATTTACAGTGTCAAAGGCTTTTTTTAGATCAAGAAACACAGCTCCAACCACGCCACCTTTATCCAATAAATGTTTGATATTTTCTATGAAAAAACAATTAGCAGTTTCCGTGGAGTGTTGAGTTCTGAAACCAAATTGCATTGAATGAAGGGAAAATGTAGTGATATTCAAGTGTGATTATTTGTTGGGAAATTAGTTTCTCTGCAACTTTTGACACTGTAGGTGTAATGCTGATTGGTCTGTAATTGTCCACTGACAATGGATCTCCATTTTTGAAAATTGGAACAACAGCAGCAGACTTCCACACACTTGGAAATACTGCCTCAATAATGGAGAGATTAACAATTTTGGTTATTGGTGATAATAACGTGGAACTGAGTTCTTTTAGCATGCACATATCTATGCCAAATATGTCTCTAGTTCTGGAAGGTTTTAGTGCTCTTATTGTCTGTAAGACTTCATATTCTGTGACTGTGCCTAGGCTGAATATTGGCTCCGAATTATTTATCGGACAAACAACTAGATTGTTTGATGGGAAGCTTTGGGCAATAGTGGATACAGATTCAATAAAGAAAGTATTGAAGGCATCTGCAACTTCTTTGGTGTTGTTTGTAATCTGCCCATTTATCTTAATTTCTAGAAGTTGTTTCATTTTTGTGTCCTGTCCTACAAGTTTTTTTAGTTGGTTCCAGATTGTTTTAGAATCCCCTTTTGCATTTTCTATTATAGTCAAGAAAAAATCTGCTTTGGCCTTGCGTATAGCTTTAACAGTTTTATTCCTCAATGTTGTAAACATATTTTTAGCAATAGCTGACTTAGTTTTAATTGCATTTTTTAACGCAAGATCCCTCTCTTTCATTAGTTTGAGTATGTCAGAGTTCATCCAGGGTAGTATGTTTTTATTGTGTTTTTGTTTAACTTTACAGCTGAAATCTTTAATTGTTCTCTCAATTGTCGCTAAAAAAGTTTCACAGTCCATTTCACAATTTGTTCCCAACAATATGTGATCCCAGTCAATCCGCTGGACAGCACTTTTAAATCCTTCCTGGTGTTTTTGGGGGATTCCAACAAACTCACGCCCTCTGACAGAACAATCAAATCTCTTTTTTGAGAGCTTTCTGGCCACAAGGATCAAATTGTGATCAGAAAGACCAGCTAACATATTGTATGATTTAATTATTCTCTCAGGTCGGTTGGTAAATGCTAAATCAATCTGGGTGCTGCTTGATGTGGTGATTCTTGTGGGCCCTTTGATCATTTGGACTAGATCAAATTTGTCAGTTATTTGTTTAAGTTTTTTTCTACATGATGTGTCCTCCCAGTTTATGTTGATATCCCCAAAATAATGGTCTCTTTGTTTAAGTTACATTCTTTCAGTAAGTTGTCAAACTTTTCATAAAAGGTGGCATCTGAGGGGGGGGCGATAGATCACAATGATTGTGAAAGACATTTGTGGTGATAGCGTGATATTTAAGCCCAAGCATTCCAGTTCATGATCATTCAGCCATTGAATTTCCTGACACTGAATGTTGTTTTTTATGTATATCATGACACCACCACCCTTTGCACCTTCTCTGTCTCTCCTGAACATATTATAGCCAGGGATGTTAAGTGCTGCAGAGGGGGCATTGTTGTAGAGCCAGGTCTCAGATAGACAGAGATAATCCAGATTTGAGTTGAGTAACAGGTGATTAACCTGATCTGTTGACATGATGCTTCTTATGTTTAAATGCCCACCCAGCAGACCTTTGGGCTTTGCTTTAGGGTCCCAAATTATTTTCGAGTGATTGACAGTTTGAAAGAACGCCCATTTCCGGTGATTGGCTACCCCTGGATTGAGCCTCTTCCTGTTTACGGATGTTACCATGGTGACGGAGCGGCCATTCAGGAAAGTTTGTTGTTGTTGTTTGTCTGGATCATGCCTCCCGCTTCCATGCGAGGCCAAGGCTGTAACGCGCTGTTGACCCACGGACTCGCGACTGAAGCTTCTCTCCGACACAACGGCACACATCCTCGGACCCGGAGTTTCCCCGTGCAGAACCGCGACAGACAGCCCTGGTACCGCGCCATCCACACCATCGCCCTCGCCTCCCCGTACAGACAGCTCGGCCACAGTTGACGACGGGTACAGAGGAAGGAGAGAATCAGCACGTTGTACAGAGGAAAACAGAAACGTAGGCCTACCTGAACATACCTGTAAGGTAGGAGTGACGCGTTTGTCCTCTGTGTGCGGGTTAATGTTAACCTCTCCTGGCGTCTCGAAGTGGTGCGGGCCTTGGCACGGGTGGATGTCTCCAGATAACATCAAACATATGACGATAATAAGTCCAGTCGTCAGAGAAGTTTGTGTCGGAGTAGTTGATTTAGTTTTCTTGGTAAACTTATTGTAAAGTGTTGGATAGACCAGAGTCACAGCCAGTGTGTAGGTTCCATAGCCGGTGCTTGTCTTTGCCAAATCATTGTTTGTTTGTTTGAATCCCAAGTTTTCATATTTAGACGGGTTGTCGTTTAAATGAAGCAGTGGAAAGATGTTACAAACCATTCGAGCTGGGTCAACATGAATAGGCTCCGAAATCGTTGTGAGCAAACAATAGACTAGGAGCACTGTGACAGCCCCTCTCCCACCTGCAGCCATCTTGTGAGGTGGACTTGTAAGCACAATCCATGCTCCATCCATGATGCTTTTATCTGGTTTTTATCTACGTTTTTACAAACTTTAATCTTCAGATATTAAATGATGAAGCTCTGGTAATGGTTTTGTATCTTTTTACTATGAACTGTTTTATAAAAAAAATAGACAACAGCAATGACATTAATTGTAAAAAGACATTAAATTGAATCACTTCACACAGAAATAATTAACAGTAAACGCCATGAGCCTCCAACCTTCATGGTGACTTTTATTTCCTGGCTGCTTTAATTAGAAATTGCTCTTCCTGTATTAAAACATCAGCTGATCTTTCTTTGCAGTCTCCGTCTGATTGGCTGGCTTCAGTCAGCATCATTGCGGTGTCGCTGGGTGACGGCAGATGCAGCAGCGACCCGACAGGAAGTAAAACACTGATTCTTCCTGGAAACTCCAGGTGAGAATCTATCAGAAAAGTATGTTTTTGAGAGTGTTTTGACCAGAAGGAAGGGCATATGACACTTCATGTGTGAAATAAATACTCTTAAAGACGCAAACAGTCAATCCTCAGTAAGATGAATTTAGTTATATATAGGGATACTGCTCCCCCCTTTGTTCCTGAGAGACAACAGTTATTATTCACATGGTGACCACTAGAGGTCGCTGTCAGGTCACCTTTCACTATTAGTTATTGATTATATGTTATATCTGTGATCAGATTACAATGACACAACTAATCATGTGAAGACATGTGACAGTAAAGCTTGTTTTTAATGAAAGACATGTCATTTTGGGCTATTTTGCTTCCGTAGCATGTCTTTTTTCACACTATTGGGAAAAAAACATCCAAAATACACATTTAGGTGTTTATTTTGTCCCACTTTGTCTATTTGCGCCTGTGTTTTCTGCCAAAAAGATAGCATTAGACAATGCATTTTTACATATTTAAATTTCAGAAAATTTGTAATACCAAAATATATATCATGATGACAGTAATCAGTTTCATGTTGAGATCTGTTAGTTCAAATGTTTTACCCTATTCACCTGTAATGTCTTACAAAAATGTTTATAATCCATATCTTTATATAAAGGCCATTTTCTCAAAATGAGTTTTTCAGTCAGAAATCTCCATTTCAGCAGCACTTACATACACCAAACTTTCCACTTTCATTCCTATCTCATATTCTGAAAGTTTTTACCGAGGGATGTGTTCAGATATCCTTCATAGCCTGATGTATCTAACATTTTATACCTAAAAACATAGCTAAAATTTTTTCATTGCTGTTGACAAAATATTTTGATTTATGGAGACATAAAAAGAGATATCTGAAATCCCCCTATGTAAAAAACTTTCACTCTGATATGTCAACAAAATGTTCAGATTTCTGTTCTGGAAATGTATGCAAATAAACACATTTTTAACAAAATAATGCATAATTTTTAACATAATTTGAAAAACTTGTAATGAAAAAAAAAAATATTTGTCTTAATATCAGTAATCAACTGGGAAAGTTTCATGGTGATATTTATTAGTTAATTATTTTCCTGTTCAACTGGGCTGTCTCCCCTTAACTGTTTGTTTACTTGTTTGTCTCCAGAGGCCCGTTCCAGAAAGCAGGTTCATTTCATTCATTCAGTCTGTATCAGGCGCATTTTAATGCAGTTTTATCTGCATGAATAAAAAACGCATTGGTTTATATTAGGCAGATTATACAAGTTTTTTTCTCAAACATGTCATGTCCTTTTGTCGACGATCCCATTGATAAAAAAGCTGTATTAATTCACAGAGAGTTTACGACGGTATTGAGTCCCTACTATAGATGTATTTTCATTTCCACATAACCGATTTGAGAGGTATTTTTTTTATCACATTCCATTAGATATGTAGATACCTTATCCGTCCTCATATCACTAACATCAGCCATCGTGGACAGGCTTTAACATCCCAGCAGGTTCTTTGTATCGCATTACGTTTTTTGCAAACGGCAGTTTTCTTTACAACAGTGTAGCGGATCATACTGTAATAGTAAAGCCACTGTATGCAGAGCAATCAGAAAAGTGAGACTCGCTCTGAAACGTTTTTTAAACATTTTTGTAGTGTTCCCTGGACAGTAGAGCCATTAAAAAGAAATTAATGATTATACATTATAGTTCTGTTAATGATATGGTGCTGCAGCCTCAGAATGGGATTAGTAGGCCTATAGTTTACTTCTTCGCCCGCAGGATTGCACCTAAATGAAATTATAGGTGTAATACAATTCCAGTTTTCACCAGTAATATTATAAGTTAACTGTGATTAAATATGAAATTAATACACTGTGATTGTGTACGCATTGACTGGAGTAGCAATTTTCTCCCACACCAATTCTCTCTTTTGCATCAGCAGCTGCTGTCAAGGTTCAAACTCGCTGTTTGTGCGCATGAGTATTTCCGCTGACCCATTTGTTTGTGGTTGTTACCATGGTGAATCGTAGTATCATGGCTCCATTCATACTGCCTTTTGTGCACGCGCGTAACCCTGAGTGAACATACTCCAAGTTGATTGAACCAACTCAAATCAGCTGTTCTGGAACCGAAAACTCTGAGTTTCCATCTCAGGGTAAATCAACTCAGACATCAGGTCCAAACCATAGACAGTAGGTTCATACCATAGACAGTAGGTTCATACCATAGACAGTAGGTTCATACCATAGACAGTAGTTTCAAACCATAGACAGTAGGTCCAAACCATAGACAGTAGGTTCAAACCATAGACAGTAGGTTCATACCATAGACAGTAGGTTCAAACCATAGTCAGTAGGTTCATACCATAGACAGTAGTTTCAAACCATAGACAGTAGTTTCAAACCATAGACAGTAGTTTCAAACCATAGACAGTAGGTCCAAACCATAGACAGTAGGTCCAAACCATAGACAGTAGGTCCAAACCATAGACAGCATGTTCAAACTCGCTGTTTGTGCGTATGAGTATTTCCCCCGACCCGTTTGTTTGTGGTTGTTGCCATGGTGAATCGTAGAATCATGGCTCCATTCATGCTGCCTTTTTATAGTGGTTGTGCACGCGCGTAACCCTAAGTGAACCTACTCCGAGTTGATTGAACCAACTCAAATCAGCTGTTCTGAAACCGAAAACTCTGATTTTTCCATCTCAGGGGAAATCAACTCAGACATCAGGGTTAGACTCAGAGTTTGTTAAACCTCCTACCTGGAACGGACCCCACAGGACTTATTCTGTTGACTGTTTACTTGTTTGTCTCCAGAGGAAGTATTCTGTTGACTGTTTCCTTTTTGTCTCCAGAGGATGTATTCTGTTAACTGTTTGTTTACTTGTTTGTCTCCAGGGGCCTGTTTCACAAAAGCAGAATATATAAATCCAGGATAACTGATAAAGCGAGGCTTGACCTAGTCTAATCTGTGCATTCTGGCTTGGTGCGTTTCACGAAGGCCAAGCCAGGCTGAGGAGGAGCGACTAGGTCGAGTCAGGCTGAGGAGGAGAGACTAGGTTGAGCCAGGCTGAGGAGGAGAGACTAGGTCGAGTCAGGCTGAGGAGGAGAGACTAGGTTGAGCCAGGCTGAGGAGGAGAGACTAGGTAGAGCCAGGCTGAGGAGGAGAGACTAGGTCGAGCCAGGCTGAGGAGGAGAGACTAGGTCAGGCTGAGGAGGAGAGACTAGGTCGAGTCAGGCTGAGGAGGAGAGACTAGGTTGAGCCAGGCTGAGGAGGAGAGACTAGGTCGAGCCAGGCTGAGGAGGAGAGACTAGGTCGAGCCAGGCTGAGGAGGAGAGACTAGGTCAGGCTGAGGAGGATAGACTAGGTCGATCCAGGCTGAGGAGGAGAGACTAGGTCGAGTCAGGCTGAGGAGGAGAGACTAGGTCGAGCCAGGCTGAGGAGGAGAGACTAGGTCAGGCTGAGGAGGAGAGACTAGGTCGAGCCAGGCTGAGGAGGAGAGACTAGGTCGAGTCAGGCTGAGGAGGAGAGACTAGGTCAGGCTGAGGAGGAGAGACTAGGTCGAGCCAGGCTGAGGAGGAGAGACTAGGTCAGGCTGAGGAGGAGAGACTAGGTCCAGCCAGGCTGAGGAGGAGAGACTAGGTCAGGCTGAGGAGGAGAGACTAGGTCGAGTCAGGCTGAGGAGGAGAGACTAGGGTCGAGTCAGGCTGAGGAGGAGCGACTAGGTCCAGCCAGGCTGAGGAGGAGAGACTAGGTCAGGCTGAGGAGGAGAGACTAGGTCCAGCCAGGCTGAGGAGGAGAGACTAGGTCAGGCTGAGGAGGAGAGACTAGGTCCAGCCAGGCTGAGGAGGAGAGACTAGGTCAGGCTGAGGAGGAGAGACTAGGTCGAGCCAGGCTGAGGAGGAGAGACTAGGTCAGGCTGAGGAGGAGAGACTAGGTCCAGCCAGGCTGAGGAGGAGAGACTAGGTCAGGCTGAGGAGGAGAGACTAGGTCGAGTCAGGCTGAGGAGGAGAGACTAGGTCGAGTCAGGCTGAGGAGGAGCGACTAGGTCCAGCCAGGCTGAGGAGGAGAGACTAGGTCAGGCTGAGGAGGAGAGACTAGGTCCAGCCAGGCTGAGGAGGAGAGACTAGGTCAGGCTGAGGAGGAGCGACTAGGTCCAGCCAGGCTGAGGAGGAGAGACTAGGTCAGGCTGAGGAGGAGCGACTAGGTCCAGCCAGGCTGAGGAGGAGAGACTAGGTCAGGCTGAGGAGGAGAGACTAGGTCAGGCTGAGGAGGAGCGACTAGGTCGAGCCAGGCTGAAGTAATTCAGATAGATGTGCGTCCATGGCTTTCCTCAAAAGACCGCAAGGCCGATCACAGATTTACTGATGCCAAAATGGAGAATACGCATCGTACATACTTTATACAGAGAGAGCAGCAGCTTCTTGTGGAAGTATGATGACGTGAAACACATTATTTGTATAAAAAGAAAAGAAACACGGCCGCTGTAACGAAACAGTGAGAGAAAGCGTAGCAGACGATCACGGACCGACTGAATGTGTAATTGTACCCTAAATATAAACATTAACTGACCACTGCTCTGAATTGAAGCCGTCATAATCAGACCATTCAAGGATTAGGCTACTAATCATTTGCACAAATTAACAGTTGTACTCTTTGCCTTAAAAGTAAGCAAAAGATAAGATTACTCAGGAAATTTACCATGAAGATCAATTTTCTACAACGCTAGAATATGATGCGTAAATATGTCTTTCACTCATTCCTCTCCCTCTCTCTCATTGGCTAAAATATAAATGTCCTAAGTCATATTAACTTCCACTTCTCGCTTTTAATGAAAAGTGCACAACTGTTCGTTTTTGCAAATGACAGTGACTCATTGAATGGTTTCAGTTAAGAGCAGTAGTTCTTAAATGTATATTTTTAGAGGGCGTTTTTGTTTTTTGTTTTTTTCATAGAGGACGAGTTTCCTTCTCTACATATTATATGCCTTGCTCCCTGGTATATATGGACATAGAAAATAAAGACACTGAAGAAATTGGACTCTAAAATCTAGAAACTATAAAGATAATAAAGTGATGATTCCATGCACACTATAAACATGAATGGAACAGAGTATATTCATCAGTTATATCCCCCCAATTATATGGTCAAAAACCATTGGGGTGTCCTATCCCTGTTGTTACATGAATGTACAGTAGCATACATCACTATATAGTTACTGGTCCAGTGAACTAAGACTATCATTTGGGAGGATTGTACAGTTAGTATATGTTCTTAAAATTGTACAATCCTCCCAAATTATAGTCCCAGTTTACTGGACAACACAAATTGTGTGCTAAGAATGCCAAATACAATGCACATGGATGCAGAACAAACATGATCCTTACTGTCAAAGAATGAAAAAAAAATGAATCAACTAAAACAATTGCATGGTGCATTCTTCAACTATAGAAACACACATGTACAGCATTGTATGTATTGCCCTTAGAAATACTTAATTTGAAACATATTTTAATTTTTTTTTATTTCATACAGCAATATAACAGTAGCAATGAAAAAATAATGGTCACAACTTTAAATAATTAAATGAACAGCAATACGCACCTGTTGTATTTTAATCCAGGCTGATAACAACAGGGTAAAACCACTGCTGGGTGATCAGAAAAGGCTCCAGGATTAAATAAATCCTGGCTGTTAGCCTGGTCAGGAGCAGGCTAGCTGCACATAATAAATCTCCATGGTGATTTATGTGCATCCGCTTTCGTGAAACCGAGTCAAGGCTAAATTCATCCAGGATAACTGGGAAATCCCTTATCTTGGTTTTGTGAAACAGGCCCCAGAGGACATATTCTGTTAACTGTTTGTTTACTTGTTTGTATCCAGAGGACATATTCTGTTGACTGTTTACTTGTTTGTCTCCAGAGGAAGTATTCTGGACTCTGCGGTGTGTCTGAACGCAGGCGGTCAGTACTTTGTGAACGTCGTCTTCAACAAACAGCCGGGATCGGACGCCTCGTCCAGCTCACACCTCCTGATCGACTCGGTGAGGAAGTCTTCATCTGTTGTACAGTCTGACTGTCCAATCACAACTCAGCAGCAGGAAGTAGTCTGACTGTCCAATCAGAGCTCAGCAGCAGGAAGTAGTAACAGTGTGTGTGTGTCAGTGTTTGTATCTCCATATTTATATATATAGGGGCGGCTGTGGCTCAGTGGTAGAGCAGTCACCTGCCAATCGGAAGGCATATTCATAGACCAATACACTTGAATACATCTATGAATACATATGTTTTTCAGATGGATCTGATTCCCAGTATCGAGTCTGTCCGTGACTTCTGCTCCCAGAGTGACCTTGACTCTTTCCGACACTTTCGCTGCATTGGATTGGCTGCCGAGCTCGGCCAGCCAGAGTCGCTATTGGGAGTCTGCGAGGGACTCATCAAGAGCATGTCGGCACGAATCCACAACGGAGCTGTTCGTATGTATTTCAACACAAATCCATAACTGAGCTTTTCTTTTTATAAATTTAATGATTTTACACTTTCAGATTTCTTGTTCTCCCCGTTTTTCTGAATATCTTGTTTATAGGGTTTATTGCCATAGAAAATTAAACTTACATGGAATTTCCCTTGGTGATTGGTGCATACATAAACAAACAAACATATTAAACATTAATATGAAACAAACAATTAATACAGAAAACAAATATATACAAAATAGCTGTTTAGCATAAGAAAATGAAGGCTGAATGGGTTGTGTATAGAATGCAAAACACAAAGTATGTGCAATAGGCAGCTGTAAAGTCCAGAATGAAGGAGTGGCTGTGTGGTGGGTAGGGATGGGGGGGGGTTAAGAGTCAGTGTCAGCAGGGGTCCCGGGCCTTGTTGGTGAGGCTGACTGCAGAGGGGAAGAAATAGTTTTTGTGGTGTGAGGTTTTTGTCCTGATGGACTGCCAGAAGGGAGAGGTTCAAACAGTCTGTGTCCGGGGTGAGAGGGATCGGCTACAATCTTTCCTGCCCGCCTTTCTAAATTAATCTCTGGGTTTTCCTGTTGTCAGTTTGCAGGTGTAACGTCGTTGGCTCTGTCGGACCATCTTGCAGTAGCCAGGGAGGATTCTGTGAATGTAAACCCAATGTGATTGGACATTGCTGTGATACTTGTGCACCACTGACGTTTGGTTTCGGACCTGACGGCTGCAAACGTAAGAAACTCTCACATGCAAAATCCCAAAACACACAAGATACAACATAAAGAGTTCTAAGAAAGGAAGTCCTTCTGAAGTTTTCATAATTTGTATGAAAAATTAACACTCCGACGGCCGGCTGACTTTTTGTCTTTCAGAGGCTGCAGGAGGCTCTAGGTAAAGTGAAGATGATATAATAAGAAACTATATAATCTAGGGAATCCAGTGGCACCGGCCAGTAAATAACAATGCTCCAAAGTTATGCTAAATTTTGGGGAAAGAAAAACTGACATTTTTAAAGGTTTCCCTTGACCTTTGGCCTCAATATATCTGAATGAAAATGGGTTCATGGGTTTATTGACCATTAGATGGTTTCAGAGCTGTTTTTAGGTCATAAAAAATGGTTTGATTTTTTTCACCAACTCTGTTGAAATGATAACCGAAACAAAATGCTGCAACAAATCATGAAACATAACCGAGCATGAGAATGGCAATCAAAACCGTTTATAATGTTTGAAGCTCCTATACACTTCAGTTAACTAAAGTACATTGTGAATCAATTAATTAATTATTTTTATTCTGATTTATAATTAGAAGAACTTGACACAGTGTTGAGCTGCATCTCAGATTAATCTTCAGGTTCCCAGGTTTCAGATGATGTTGACATGCTGTCATTCCCTGAACCTCCCGGTCCCCCCACCCTTTCCGCTCTAATAAAAAGGGCTGGAAAGCTAATGAAAGCTAATCCCAGGTGTTAATGAAAATCAGTCTGAGGATTTCTTTTCTACTGTTTTGTTTGCAGCATGTGAGTGTGACCCTCGAGGTTTGCTGTCGGAGCTTTGTGATCAGGTCAGAGGTCAGTGTGTGTGTCGTTTAGAGGTAACGGGTCAACGTTGTGATCGCTGTCTGGCGGGGTTCTGGGGTTTCCCTTTCTGTCGACCCTGTGAATGTAACGGACTGTCGGAGGTGTGTGATGAAGAAACCGGAGAGTGTCTGAACTGCAGGGAGCAAGCCATTGGACCAAACTGTGACAGGTTATATGTCATTATATATCTACAAATAACACTTATTGTATATCTGTAATTATACCATGGTCTGGATGAATACTCAATTCTGATTGGCTGCAGGATGTCCATAAAAAAGTGAAACAGGACACCTACTGAAGGAGTTCTGGTGAAACTGACTGTTTACCGTTCTAAATGAATGCGCTACATTAAAAGAAAGTGGGAATCTGTTATTTCCAACACTGTGTAGTGCTTCAGTGCCTTGTCCTCTGAACACCACAGGATGGCGCTAACACACAAGCTGCAGTGGGAGCAGTAAAAATAGTTTGCATTGCAGAAGAACCTTATGGGATGGGAATGATTGTTCCAGGTAATAGTCACACCCTCAGGCGTAACTTTAGATTTTGATTGTAAAACACATCAAAATATAAATTGATGGTTTAAAACAATGTTATTTAGCAAGTGACCATGGTATAAGCAGGTTAATGTCCATTGTCAGGTATTAATGGACGACGGTGAAGTCCATTAATACCTGACAAAGGACACCTCGTTGGGCATAGAACAGGGCTAGGGTTAACCCCTCTCCTGCACTAAAGCCAGGAGCATCCTGTAGATTCATTTCTAGTGACCTCCTGTGTTGCTGACCAGGTGTGTGGAGGGTTACTATGGTAACCCTGTATCCAGAACGCCCTGTCAGCCCTGCCTGTGTCCGGACGCTCAGAGCAGCGGACGTTTCTTCGCCACCTCTTGCCAACACGACCCACAATCCCTCAGTGTTACCTGTGACTGCCGGGAGGGGCACACAGGTAGGATCTTACCTCTCTGTCAAAATGATGGCTGACTACTTTTTAAAATGAACTCTGGGAAGAGACAGGAGCACTGTATCCAGAGAGCGGAGAGTCATGATTGGACTATGAGGTTTAAGGAGATAAGACAGGTAGTAACTGCTTATGAGTATGTTTGTCATTAAATAAAGGTTTATTGTTACTGATTAAACATAGATGAAATCTGATTTTTTTTATAGTTTTTAGCGGTGACTCAGAATGAAAATCTGCAGAAAATTCTGCATCCACATATTCCCTGTGATCCTGCTGATCAAGCTAGAGTACATTATTTAATACATATTCGTTCCATGAGACATAGTTAACTTTCAGTTTTGACTCATGCCATTTGTGTTCTAATCTCCTGCAGGAGTAGTTAAGAGCATGTTTCATCATTATACTGGAGTATGTATGTATATATATATATATATATATATATATATATATATATATATATATATATACATACATACTCCATACTCCATATATATATATATATATATATATATATATATATATATATATATATATATATATATATAAGTTTTAGTTGTAAGAGGCGAAACTCAACTCAGGAGACTAAAAAGAGTTGTTTAAGTCACTTTGTACAGTTTTAAGCAGTGCTGTCAATGCAGTGAAAGGAGTGCAGGCAGAGGCTTAGCTTTGTTTATGTGCATGAACATTTACCTTCATGATGTTAGCATTTCAAACTGACGGTGACTGTCTCAGGTCCAAGCTGCGACAGATGCATCCCTGGTTTCTATGGTGACTTGTCGTTGCCTGGCGCCCAGTGTGAGGAGTGTCCCTGCAACAACAACATCAGCCCAGACGACCGTGACCCCTGCAACAGCCTGACGGGCGAATGTCTGCAATGCCTTCACAACACGACGGGACCCCGCTGCCAAGACTGCAAACCTGGTTACTACGGCAACGCCCTGGACCAGGACTGCAACGGTAGAGATTATGATAATGTTTTATATATATTCTGCTGGGTTATATAACACTCTAGCACTCTAAACCCGTTTTATTCTCTTAACATTCCGACCACTCACATTTACTCCATTTTGTTTCCACATTTCCTCACTTTAATTCTTCCTTTAATTGTTTACAACTTTTTGAGATTTGAAATTCAGAAATATTACTGTTGTAATATTCGTAAGTTGGTTCGGTTTACTGAACCAAAAAGAGAAAAACGGCTTCAGAGGAAAGTGAAAGTGGGCATGAAATTTGCAGACACTACTCTGACCGAGTTCTCCAATTGATCTAAAGTGAGAGTTTTTAAAAAGGTGGACCACAGCCATCCTCTGTCGGAGGCGTTTCAGTTGCTACGTCTGGCCGTAGGTACAGGAATAACAGATTAAAAACATATTTATCATTACTGCCATACATATATGATTAATCGCTATTTCATTGTTGTCTTTTGTAATAAATCTGATTGTATGCGTTGGCTGGCTTTATCATAGATCACCACTCAGTGAAAGAAATGACTACCTTATATTTATTGTGCATTTCCCAGAATGCCTTTGTGACCGGCGGGGGACGGAGGTGACTCAGTGTCCTCTGGAGAGTCCCTGCTTCTGTGATTCCAGGACGGGACAGTGTCCCTGCAGGACGGGGGTGCTTAGCGTCCTCTGTGATGAGTGTGAGGACGGATACTGGAACCTGGGCAGAGCCTCAGGGTGTCAACCCTGCAGCTGTGATCCTGTTAACTCTTTCTCCAACATCTGCAACAAGGTAACCACAGACACAACCACAGACACAGACACAACCACAGACACAACCACAGACACAGACAAAACCACAGACAAAACCACAGACACAGACAAAACCACAGACAAAACCACAGACACAGACAAAACCACAGACACAACCACAGACACAGACACAACCACAGACACAACCACAGACACAGACACAACCACAGACACAACCACAGATGTCAACCCTGCAGCTGTGATCCTGTTAACTCTTTCTCCAACATCTGCAACAAGGTAACCACAGACAAAACCACAGACACAGACACAACCACAGACACAACCACAGACACAACCACAGACACAACCACAGACACAACCACAGACACAGACAAAACCACAGACACAGACACAACCACAGACACAACCACAGACACAACCACAGACACAACCACAGACACAGACACAACCACAGACACAACCACAGACACAGACACAGACACAGACAAAACCACAGACACAACCACAGACACAGACACAACCACAGACACAGACACAGACACAACCACAGACACAGACAAAACCACAGACACAACCACAGACACAGACACAACCACAGACAAAACCACAGACACAACCACAGACACAGACACAACCACAGACACAACCACAGACACAACCACAGACACAGACACAGACACAACCACAGACACAGACACAACCACAGACACAGACACAACCACAGATGTCAACCCTGCAGCTGTGATCCTGTTAACTCTTTCTCCAACATCTGCAACAAGTTAACCACAGACACAACCACAGACAAAACCACAGACACAACCACAGACACAGACACAGACACAGACACAACCACAGACACAACCACAGACACAGACACAACCACAGACACAACCACAGACACAGACACAACCACAGACACAGACACAACCACAGATGTCAACCCTGCAGCTGTGATCCTGTTAACTCTTTCTCCAACATCTGCAACAAGGTAACCACAGACACAACCACAGACACAGACACAACCACAGACACAACCACAGACACAGAGACAACCACAGACACAACCACAGACACAACCACAGACACAACCACAGACACAACCACAGACACAACCACAGACACAGACACAGACACAACCACAGACACAGACACAACCACAGATGTCAACCCTGCAGCTGTGATCCTGTTAACTCTTTCTCCAACATCTGCAACAAGGTAACCACAGACACAACCACAGACACAGACACAACCACAGACACAACCACAGACACAACCACAGACACAGACACAACCACAGACACAACCACAGACACAGACACAACCACAGACACAGACACAACCACAGACACAACCACAGACACAACCACAGACACAACCACAGACACAGACAAAACCACAGACACAGACACAACCACAGACACAACCACAGACACAACCACAGACACAGACACAACCACAGACACAAGCACATACACAACCACAGACAGACTCAACCACATACACAGACACAACCACATCCACAACCACATACACAACCACATACATACACAGACAGACACAGACACAACCACAACCACATCCACAACCACATACACAACCACAGACATACACAGACAGACACAGACACAACCACAGACACAGACACAACCACAGACAGACACAGACATAACCACAGACAGACACAGACATAACCACAGACAGACACAGACACAACCACAGACACAGACACAGACACAACCACAGACAGACACAGACACAACCACAGACAGACACAGACACAACCACAGACAGACACAGACACAACCATAACCACAACCATAACCACAACCACAGACACAGCCACAGACATAACAGACAGTGTACTGTTTAGACTGCTATTCATCTTTTTTACCTTACACTACAAACATAATGACAAAGTTTCATCTTTAGGTTAAAGGGTTGTAATGTGTAACTTTAAGGAATAAAACAACTTTATATATTCAGCACATTCACATATTCACCAGTTTGGGGTTAATTACTTACAGTAGAAACTGTTTATTGACTGAAGTGGTGATGTGTTCAGGTGACGGGACAGTGTCCGTGTCGTCCTGAGTTTGGAGGAAGACAGTGTGACGAATGTGGAGAAAATCATTTTGGGAATCCAGACCTGCAGTGTATCTGTGAGTAAAGACACAAACACACCTCTAACATTGTCTTTAAGCCTTTCTGTGACAGATGTCAGCTGGTTTTATCTGTATAACTCGTCTCGTTGTCAGCTTGTGACTGTAACCTGGAGGGAACCGAGCGTCCGTCATGTGACCCTGAAACCGGCGAGTGTCTCTGTCGGGTCGGCATCACCGGTATCTTCTGTGATCAGTGCGCCCCTGGCTATGACTCAGCATTCCCGGCCTGTGCGGAGTGCCACTCGTGCACCGGCCTCTGGGCTGAAAGCATGACCGATGTCCATCGAGCCGCCCAGAGGATGAAAACCTTCATCACTAGCCATGGCGATGACCTGCGGCCCAGAGACGGTTGCCAACTGCAACAGATGCTGGAGATGAAGTCCAAGCTGGACGGCCTCGCCAACTTGACGAGACTCTCGCCACCAAATCTGGAGAAGCTGGAGAAACTGTTTGCAATGATCGGGTATGTTCTGCAGTTATTAACTTCACAGAAGAGTTACAGCCTCACCGCAACATCAGCAAACACAGAGTAACACTGTGAAGAAAAATGTTCTTCCTCACAGGAAGGTGAAAGACGGCATCGACCCGAACATGATTCTGATTGACCTGTCTCCTCTCCTCAACACGGACATCGACAACATTCGTCTGGAGTTCAAGACCCTGCTGAATAACCTGAAGAGGAAACTCATCGAAGATCCGGACGATGAAGAGGAACACATTGAGGGTACAGCGATGCTGTTCTTGTAACATTTTCATGTACAAAAATGACAGATAATACTTCTCTGAAGTACTGATAACCCTTCGCTCTTGCACACTTTATTGTGTTATAGATTTGAATATATACAGTATATTCACCCATTTTCTGCAGCGTCTGTGGGGTCAGCTTGTCCCTCTGCTGGTTCAGGACCTCTTACAGTGATGAGTCCGCTGTTCTTCTGGAAGTTTAATGGTCTCGTTCAGATCTTTGCCTCCACACAGTGTCATGGTGGTTTACTAAGAGTTCCTTTTGTCTGACACAGGGATATTTCAGTTGCAATACCAACTTTGCTTGATGTGAAAGACATCAGAAAACTAATGCTGTAAATTGTACAAGGAACCCTCTAACCTGCTTACATTATTAAAAATATGAATATTGTTGTTAAGAATTGGGCCCAAAGCAGTTACACTGAGACTGATGCTGAGTCACCTGCACACATGTTCGAGAAAATTAAACATGCTGATCATGTTTCATTTTAAAACAAAACTTCACAGAACAGACTGTGCTGATTTAATTCTTTCTTAGTTTATTCTGATCTCAGTGTGTTGTCTGATCCTGTCGAAGAGCTGCAGGGTTAGATTTATTCTTCTTTAGTTTATTCTAAACTCAGTGTGTCCTCTGATCCTGTTGTAGAGCTGCTGGATGAGATCCAGAAGCGTCACAACGCCTTCATGTTGGACGAGAAGAGAGTGAGAAACGCTAGCAGAGCTCTGGAGGACTCCATGGACACCAGACAGGAAGTTAAACACAAACTGAGCATGTGCAGCAGCAGCGGCAGCGGAGACCTTGCGCTGCTGGAGAAGAATGTCAAAGAGCTCAGCGTGGTCAACCTCAATCGAAAGGTAAGTATTAACTGTAGAGTCACATGACTCACACATCAACCAATCAGAGATGTGGATGAAGTTCCTTCATGTAATGTTAATAATTAAGAGTGTGTTGTGATACTGTGTGCAGTCTAAAGTATGACATAAATCCTAAAGCTCAAGTGACCACTAAGTGATGAATAGGCACAGTCAGGTGAATGTATTCATGATCTTTAACCAGTATGTTGTGGACTGATGCAGCTCTGCGGAGGACCAGGTCTGGATGACTGTTCAGGCTGTGGTGGAGCGCTGTGTGGATCTCTGCATCTGGGAAACAGGAAATGTGGAGGTCCAAACTGTGACGGAGTGGTTCCTGTGAGTCAGATAGCTTCAGAGACAGCAGAGAGAGCAAAGGATCGACTGGCCATGCTCCCGTCCAGTTTGCAGGAGTCCCATAACAAGGCAGGTTTACTCTGGGACACTGGGCTGAAACTAGAGTGCAGTTCAGTTCAGTTCAATTTCATTTAGATAGCACATTTAAAAACAACCATAGTTGACCAAAGTGCTTAACAAGGTCAAAAATCAAAGAGTTTAAATACACAAACAATACACAATATACAATACAAAATAACCAACAGTAGAAAAAGGCCAAGATATCAAAGCTCAACTAGAATTGAAAGCCAATGCATAGTAATGGGTCTTAAGCAAGGACTTGAATGTTTCAGTGGTCCGAGCTGTTCTTACATGAATCAGGGGGTTTTAACATGGTCGTGTGTGCGATTGGTGTCTTTGTAAATGATAGCGAGAGTGGTGAGTGTTATCTAGCTATTCTTATTCTATCTGTAAAGTGTCCGGAGATAACTCCTGTTAGGATTTTACACTATAAATCAAATTGAAATTTAATTGAACTCAGTAAAGGCTTAGATTAGATCAATAGTTCAGATTAGAGATGCAACAGTCCAGAGGGATATTGCACAAAACCAGGGAGTAAGGGATTAAGCCAGGATATTTCAGTTATCCTGGCTCAATTTAGCCTTGACTTCGTTGCACAAAAGCAGAGGCACCTAAGTTACCATGGAGATTTATTCTGTTCAGCTAGCCTGCTCCTGACCAGGCTAACAGGCATGCTAACAACTAGCCTGCTCCTGACCAGGCTAACAGGCAGGCTAACAGCTAGCCTGCTCCTGACCAGGCTAAAAGGCAGGCTAACAACTAGCCTGCTCCTGACCAGGCTAACAGGCAGGCTAACAGCTAGCCTGCTCCTGACCAGGCTAAAAGGCAGGCTAACAACTAGCCTGCTCCTGACCAGGCTAACAGGCAGGCTAACAGCTAGCCTGCTCCTGACCAGGCTAACAGGCATGCTAACAACTAGCCTGCTCCTGACCAGGCTAACAGGCAGGCTAACAGCTAGGGTGCTCCTGACCAGGCTAACAGGTAGGCTAACAGCTAGCCTGCTCCTGACCAGGCTAACAGGCAGGCTAACAGCTAGGGTGCTCCTAACCAGGCTAACAGGTAGGCTAACAGCTAGCCTGCTCCTGACCAGGCTAACAGGCAGGCTAACAGCTAGGGTGCTCTTGACCAGGCTAACAGCCAGGATTTATTCATCCTGGAACCTTTTCTTTTCACTCAGCAGAGGTTTTACCTTATACAACAGGTACATATTGCTGTTCAGTCAAACACTGTTATTATTTAATGTTGAGACCATTATTTTTATTATTATTCATGTGACAGTCATTGTTACTGTTATATTGCTGTATGAAGACTACTGTTCATATTGTTAGAAGTTCGATAAATATATTACGGCAGTTGTTGAGATGATTAGGAAAGGCTGATACAATTGTATATGTGTTTTAATTAAAGTCAGCGATGAAGGATAATATATAAAGTGCTATACACATGTTAGTGGTTCTAACAACAGCAGACTGGTCAGATGCCAATACACCTTTAATTATTTTAGTTGATTTATTTCTATTTGTATTCTTTAACAAAGGATCATGGATGTTCCTCTTCCATGTGCATTTAATTTGGCATTCTCAGCACTCCAGCGAACTGCAATTTGGGAGACTTGTACAATTCTAAAACCTTTCCTAATTGTACAATCCTCCCAAATGATAGTCTTAGTTCACTGGACCAGTAACTATCTAATGATGTGGACTACTGTACATTCATGTAACAACAGGGAGAGGACACCCCAATGGTTTTTGACCTTATATTTGGCTGGGGGGAAATAACTGATGAATATCACTCTGTTTCATTCATGTTTACAGTGTGCATGAAATTTATCACTTAATTATCTTTATAGTTTCTAGATTTCAGAGTCTAATTTCTTCAGTGTCTTTCTTTTCTATGTCCATTAATAGGCCTTCAAAGCAAAGGAAGCAAAGCATATAATGTGTAAAGAAGGAAACTCTGCCTCTGTAAAAATAAAAAAGCATGGCAGATAATAGCGGCCCGGTATATCAAAAAATATAGATTTACGAACTACTGCTCTTAACTGAAACATTCAATGAGTTAGGCAAATTATTTCCACAAACGGACTGTTTGTGAGTTTGTACCCTTTGCCTGAAAAGCGAGCAGTGGGAGTAAATATGTTACTTAGGTAATGTATTTTATAGCCTATACGAGAGAGAGGAGAGACAGAGTGAGAGAGAGAGATATTTACGCATCAATAGGCCTATTCTAGCGTTGTAAATTAGTGGTTGTAGGCAGCTTTATTTGTATAGCACATTTCAGCAACAGGGCAATTCAAAGTGCTTTACATAAAACATTAAAGAGCAATTAAAAACAATTAAAAAAACAAATTAAAACATTAAAGTGCAGGTAAAAATGATAAAAAACAAAACAAAAAAATGACGGTGTTTTCGTTACCCATTACGAGATTGCAGTAGTTCTACTTTTCACTACGATGTAGCCGTCACTACAAAGCTTAGTTTAATCTTGCTAAATCCGGGACAGTTCACGGACGTTGTCTTTCTTAGTGACCTGGTTCACAGACTAAATCTTGTAATTGTAATTGATCTTCATGATAAATTTCCTAAGTAGCATTATCTTCTGCTCACTTTTAAGGCAAATAGTACAACTGTTCATTTGTGCAAACAATCAGCCTTCTTGAATGGCTTGATTATGATGGTTTAAATTCAGAGCAGTGGGCAGTTAATTTACATTTTTAGGCTACATACGCAGTCAGTTGGTCCGCAATCATCTGCCACACTTTCTCTCACTGTTTCATTACAGCAGCCGTGTGAACGCGCATCTATCCGAATTACTTCTGTCTGACTCGACCTAGTCGTTCCTCCTCAGCCTGGCTTGGCCTTCGTGAAATGCACCAAGCCAGGATGCACAGATTAAACTTTGTCAAGCCTCACTTTATTGGTTATCCTGGATTTATAAATTCTAATTTTGTGCAACACCCCCCAGTTCTGTCTCCTTCTATATAAACACATCATATTTATGTTGTTATTGTCCAAGTATCACTAAGACGGTGATTTATAAGAAACTCTCTGCAGAAACATATGATGTTAACAGAATGTTGCTAACTACTGAGATACAAATACAGGCCACATTATAATATCACTGGTCACATTACTACCTTGTTGTTAAATAAATGTTATAACTGTTAAATAAATATTATAGCTGTATTTGTGTGTCAGATCAAAGATGCCCAGCGGGCAGCTCAGGACACGAAAGACCGGGCCAAAGACCTCCAGGACCGGATCAATGACAGCATGGTCTCCCTGGAGAGAGAGAAGAATCAAACCAAGCAGCTGATCCAGCGAGTCAAAGACTACCTGATGGGTCAGTGTTCAGTCCTCACCTGGAGGACTCTGGTACAGCCGTCTAATCGATTCACACATCAGAGATTCTGATGATGTGAGGCGTCATGTTTTGGATTTCAGACACTGACATATTATTGAGTTTAAGTCTGATATACTTCTGCAATTTCAAAAAAAACCTCAATGGTAATTATGACTTGAACAATATTTACAAATCAAAACTGATAAATATAACTTCACCATGATACAAACCCAAAATGTTTCTTCAAGATCCAGGAGCTTGATTCACTCAACCAGAGGAGAGTAAATGACTCTGTAAAAGTTCATATACAGACAGTTTTATGCTTTAACAACAACCGTCATACAACAATACAGACAGTCGTACAACTTCAATGTTATTTGTGTCCCCGAAGGGCGATTGGGTCTGCAGCAGTTATAAACACATACAAGAAGATATACACACAGTCACTAGTGGGGTGGGTTGGGGGGAATAGAGTAAGCCTCAACAACAATAAAAACTGGAACACAACCGTTACAGTATGAGAACATTATACAACGGTATTACAAAGTTGACACAATATAATCAACAACAACCGTCGTACAACTGAAAGGTAATTCATCATGTTTTCTCCCGGACAGATGAGATGGTTCCTCCGGAGGACATTGAGAAAATGTCCCAAGCTGTTCTGGCCATCCAGTTGCCAGGAACACCAGATCAGATCCGATCAATGATCAAAGACATCAATAATCTGCTGTCCAACACCATCAACATCCAAGACGACCTGAGGTACCTGCAGGAGACTGCCGAGACCGCCCAAGACCTGCTGCAGAGAGCTCGGGAACTCAAGTCAGTGTCTGAAAACATGAAATATCTGTCTGAAAACATATGTTAACTATGTAAAACATGAAATATCTTTCTGAAATCATATGTTGACTCTGTAAAACATGAAATATCTTTCTGAAAACATCTTTTTAACTCTGTGAAACATTAAATATCTCTCTGAAAACACTAATTTATTAACTCTGTGAAAACAAGAATGTTAACTGACTAAAATACAAGACTTGAACTGAAACACACAACTTTAACCTTAGTGTCTTCATGAAGAAACTTGTATTTTGAAGTTGTGTTATTGCGTCTTGTGTTAAGGGAGCGGACAAAGAACATTGATGTGACTGAGATCAGCAGAGACATTTCTGGAGCAGAGAAAGCTCAGGACAAAGCCAACAACGACCTGGACGCAGCCAGCCGAGACAGAGACATGACCAAAGACCGCATCCAAGATGTAAATATGTCTACAAACATCTGTCACCTGGCTTTAGCCCTGCATGAGTTTAATGTTGAGGTTGATGTGTTTTAAATTTTTCTCTGTTTCAGATGAAAGACAAACTGGACGACGTCGAGACAAAGTTGATGAATCGTCAACCTAAAAATCTGCAGGATGAGATTGAAGCCCTGAAGGAGAAAACTGAACAGAACAAAGAGATGGCCAGAGACGCCCAAGAGGCTGCAGACTCTGCTTTAAACCAGACTACCGACACAGAACCAGTAAGACCTGTAACACGGAACCAGTAAAGTCCAGTTCAGGGCAAAGGTTATTGACGAGTTTAAACTTTAGTCTCCTTGCAAGTCTCAGGTCTGCAGCTGCCAGATTCCTCTAATGAGACGATACGAGATAGTGTATCATCTCCATAGAAACCACTCTCTGTACTTCCTTTCTAACTTTAGACTTCTCAGGCTTTTTCTAGCTGGATTATCATTAGTTGCATCTTAAATATGAATGAGGATTGTGATAGTAAGATACCATAGCTGCATTTCTAGTAGAGATGAAATAGAGAAAACAATGTTTTATTTCTCTGATTCTGTTTTGTTCTGATGCCGCTCCCTGTCTTCAGTCTCTCTCTAGCTCACTTCACCACATACCGTGCTGTCTAGCTCATTGGGCCTCCGTCTTAAACTCTGACATTTCCACCAGCTGACAGCTTGTAACACAGAAATTAAAATGGATTCTCGATCATTTTATTTCTATGGTTTGTAGCTGACTCCACCAGCTGACTTCTCTATTGGCTGTAGAAACAGGAGACTCTTACGTTCTAAAACCAGCCTCTGGAGACTCGACCAGCTGACTTCTCTATTGGCTGTTGAAACAGGAGACATCTCTTACGTTATAAACCAGCCTCTGGAGACTCCACCAGCTGACTTCTCTATTGACTGTAGAAATAGGAGACATCTCTTACGTTATAAACCAGCCTCTGGAGACTCCACCAGCTGACTTCTCTAGTGGCTGTTGAAACAGGAGACATCTCTTACGTTATAAACCAGCCTCTGGAGACTCCACCAGCTTACTTCTCTATTGACTGTAGAAACAGGAGACATCTCTTACATTCTAAAACCAGCCTCTGGAGACTCCACCAGCTGACTTCTCTATTGGCTGTTGAAACAGGAGACATCTCTTACGTTATAAACCAGCCTCTGGAGACTCCACCAGTTGACTTCTCTATTGACTGTAGAAATAGGAGACATCTCTTACGTTATAAACCAGCCTCTGGAGACTCCACCAGCTGACTTCTCTATTGGCTGTTGAAACAGGAGATGTCTCTTACGTTCTAAAACCAGCCTCTGGAGACTCAAACAGTTGAGTCGCAGCTGTTTGTGTTGGGCTGAGACGGGCCGGTACAGACTGCTGAAACTTGACTTTTTGTCACAGTGTTTCTGTCTGACTGTCTCTGGAACAGGAGCTGGAGGACGTGATGAAGCTATTTGAGCTTTTAAAGCAGAAAACCTCCAACCAGACGGTTCAGAGTGAAGCCGGAGAACGTCTGAAGAACATTGTGGAGGAGGCGGAGAAGATGAAGAAACAGGTGGAGGACAAACTGCAACAGATACAAGGTACAACCAGTACTTTTACTTGGTAATACACACAGATACAAGGTACAACCAGTATACAAGGTACAACCAGTACTTTTACTTGGTAATACACACAGATACAAGGTACAACCAGTACTTTTACTTGGTAATACACACATACATGGTACAACCAGTACTTGACTTGATAATACACACAGATACAAGGTACAACCAGTACTTTTCCTTGATAGTACCCACAGAGTCAATGTATAACTACTTTAACTTCATAATACTCTGGTAAAGTGTAAATGATCGTCATGATTAGTTGTAATCTGTTAGTATCTGAAAAGCAGATTTCTCTTTGTGAGTGCCGTCGTCTCTACATGTCGGGGGTTTAGACAGATGGCATGTTCTCTGCTCATGTATCCCAACATTAAACATCCAAACCTCACTTTAACCATCAACCTCACTTTAAATTTTCTACCGAAAAATTGTCTCAACCTCTTTATCTCAGGCTGGATATAATCCACTTGTTCTTCTTGTGACAGGAACTTCTGGTCAGAAATATGAAACTAGATAAATTCTTCAAGTATATTTCAAGTGTTTGACATTTCAGCTTTATGGTATGTAGTCTGATTTTGCAAATCCATCATCCATAAGAGCTTGAATCTCATTTTGTTTGCATGTGAACACACTCCCAGTTTTCCTCTGCAAGTTTTTCTGCAGGAGAAACTGCATCCGTTCCTTTGAATGTGACATCCTGACAGCAATGAACGTAGAAACATCACAATACATGGGCCAGAACAAACTCGCTATGTCCAACAAATGAGTCAGTGTCGCTATTACACTCTGCCCAAAACAAGCTAATTCTGAATGACGTCTGAATGAAGATATACAGTATATATTCTGTGTGTATATGTGTGTGTTTCAGATCTGGAGCAGAAGATCCAGAAGCTGATCCAGAACAAAGAGATCAAAGCGGCTGAAGTCTCCATGTTGTTAGACACGGTAGATTCACTTCAACGGGAAATCTCCAAACGGGCCAAAGGATACATCACCTGTACCACCTAGACACAGCTGACAGAGCTGGAGAGTAACTAGTTACGTGTACTCTAATTACAAAATTAAGATAACTGTAATCCGTTACAGTTACTTGGAGAAAATGTGTAATTAAATTACAGATATCTATGAAAATGTTCATGATTACGTTTGGGGTTACATCTGAATATGTTCTATAAAAAGCTAGGCTACATGTGGAATGATATTAATTGTGTTGCGTTGCATGTTTTTCATGTGCACAATGTCTTGTGATGCCATTTCCAGCCACAGATGTTAATAAAGTTTGGTGCTATTCTGATGCTTTGGATTGGTTCTCCTGTTTGAACTTACTGACTGTTAAATCACCTCTCAAGCTGTCTGAGAGTCGCCACTAATGAAGAGTTATTAAATGTAAGAATCAGAATCAGAAAGAGATCTAGTGGCAGCTAAGTAGCACTTGCTAGGAATTTGCCTTGGTTGATGGTGCATACATAATAACAAAAATATTAAGGGACAGTATTAATTATAAGTTACTTTGATAGAGTCATTTTTAAATATGGTAACTTGTAATCAATAACATATTACATAGAAGAAGAAAAAAGCAACAAAAACATTAAACCCTAACCCTTTACTGTAAAGATCCAGATCTGGACTAATATGGAGATTTGTGTGTTTTCATACATTTGTTTGCAATTTATGCAAATATTTATATAATAAAATACATCTACATCCTACAAATAAGCCATTTAATTGATTCTGTGAAAACATGAGAAAACACTCGACAGAAGAAAATTATTATAACACAGCTTTGATTCCACACTGGATAGAAGGATAACTTCAAGTTTATACAAATATAATATGAAACAAATTATATTATAATATATCATTTAATAATAAAACAGACTTCTGATAGTGAATCTCCATTTCCAACACCATCGTCTCCTCAGAAGCTCAGCAGAGATCTTCAGGAGTTAAAAACAGAAAACATGGACTTTATTTTCCTCCATTTGGATGAAGAACTTTGCCAGAAGTATTACACTGTTAAAAACCGTTATCTTCACACCAAACACAATGTAATGCGTCCTGTGGATCCTCCCAAAGCTTCAGAACAAAGAGGCGGAGTTTGAGAGACAGGAAGTTAAAGTGACGGCAATCAGCTCTGTATCAGTAAATAACGGCCGCCTGGCTGCTGTTCAGTAACCTGCATGTAACTCCAGTTCTATGACTCTGCAGCTCTGTGCCGCCTGGCTGCTGTTCAGTAACCTGCATGTAACTCCAGTTCTATGACTCTGCAGCTCTGTGCCGCCCGGCTGCTGTTCAGTAACCTGCATGTAACTCCAGTTCTATGACTCTGCAGCTCTGTGCCGCCTGTCTGCTGTTCAGTAACCTGCATGTAACTCCAGTTCTATGACTCTGCAGCTCTGTGCCGCCCGGCTGCTGTTCAGTAACCTGCATGTAACTCCAGTTCTATGACTCTGCAGCTCTGTGCCGCCTGTCTGCTGTTCAGTAACCTGCATGTAACTCCAGTTCTATGACTCTACAGCTCTGTGCCACCTGTCTGCTGTTCAGTAACCTGCATGTAACTCCAGTTCTATGACTCTACAGCTCTGTGCCACCTGTCTGCTGTTCAGTAACCTGCATGTAACTCCAGTTCTATGACTCTGCAGCTCTGTGCCGCTCTGCATCACAACATTTAGTTAGGACCCTTTCACACCTATCGTTCAGTGGACTCGGTGCGATTTGGGGGTCAGGGTGCAATGCTGCTGTCCCTCCTCTTCATCCTGCTGCTGGGTCTAACTGTCCCTCCTGTTCATCCTGCTGCTGGGTCTAACTGTCCCTCCTCTTCATCCTGCTGCTGTCCCTCTTCATCCTGCTGCTGAGTCTAACTGTCCCTCCTCTTCATCCTGCTGCTGTCCCTCTTCATCCTGCTGCTGAGTCTAACTGTCCCTCCTCTTCATCCTGCTGCTGAGTCTAACTGTCCCTCCTCTTCATCCTGCTGCTGGGTCTAACTGTCCCTCCTCTTCATCCTGCTGCTGAGTCTAACCGTCCCTCCTCTTCATCCTGCTGCTGAGTCTAACTGTCCCTCCTCTTCATCCTGCTGCTGTCCCTCCTCTCCATCCTGCTGCTGGGTCTAACTGTCCCTCCTCTTCATCCTGCTGCTGGGTCTAATTGTCCCTCCTCTTCATCCTGCTGCTGTCCCTCTTCATCCTGCTGCTGAGTCTAACTGTCCCTCCTCTTCATCCTGCTGCTGGGTCTAACTGTCCCTCCTCTTCATCCTGCTGCGGTCCCTCCTCTTCATCCTGCTGCTGGGTCTAACTGTCCCTCCTCTTCATCCTGCTGCTGGGTCTAACTGTCCCTCCTCTTCATCCTGCTGCTGAGTCTAACTGTCCCTCCTCTTCATCCTGCTGCTGGGTCTAACTGTCCCTCCTCTTCATCCTGCTGCTAGGTCTAACTGTCCCTCCTCTTCATCCTGCTGCTGGGTCTAACTGTCCCTCCTCTTCATCCTGCTGCTGGGTCTAACTGTCCCTCCTCTTCATCCTGCTGCTGGGTCTAACTGTCCCTCCTCTTCATCCTGCTGCTGGATCTAACTGTCCCTCCTCTTCATCCTGCTGCTGGGTCTAACTGTCCCTCCTCTTCATCCTGCTGCTGGGTCTAACTGTCCCTCCTCTTCATCCTGCTGCGGTCCCTCCTCTTCATCCTGCTGCTGGATCTAACTGTCCCTCCTCTTCATCCTGCTGCTGGGTCTAACTGTCCCTCCTCTTCATCCTGCTGCTGGGTCTCGGGCCGCTCTCCTCCAGTGAGCTGCAACACAGCTGTCACCATGACAACTAACAACAACAGATGACCAAACAGTTTAATGGTTCTATCCATTTTGTTTCTATGAGAAAGATTTTCATTCTGGATCATTTCTGAAAACTACAAAACATCCACAGATTCTGTTTGGGTCACCTGATCAGCGCTGATCCAGACAATCACATGATCAGTGATATAGTTTAATAATTAAAATTAATTAAACAAAATTTCTGTTGTTTAATGATCAGAAGTATTACAATCTGTAAATCTAAAGTTTGTGTGTATATGCATGCGTGCATTTTTTTGTGTGTGTGTGTGTGTGTGTGTGCATGCATGCGTGTTTTTGTGTGTGTGTGTGTGAGTTTGTTGTGTGTGTGTGTGTGTGTGTGTGTGTGTGTGTGTGTGTGTGTGTGTTAATGCTGTTTCCTTTCAGGTGTTAATGTTTGTCCTCAGACAGACGAGACCATCTCTGATTGGCTGAGAGCTCGGCTCTCTGCAGGCCACCACACGTTCAGTCTTTACCCAGAGTGCAGCGGGGCATGGATAAGCCTTCAGATGTTCAGGTGGGGGTCAGAATCCTAACCACCCCCTTCCCCCAAAACACACACTCTCTCACACACACACACACACACACACACCTCCCACACAGTCAAACCTCACCTGCAACAACAAAGGATGTGTGTGTGTGTGTGTGTGTGTGTGTGTGTGTGTGTGTGTGTGTGTGTGTGTGTGTCAGGAATGTCTTTTGTCTGAGCCCTGAGGGAGGAGGGGAAGTCCAGCAGATTCTTCAGAAGAACAAGAAACACTAAATCCATGTACATTAAGAATAATAAAGAATAATATATATATATATATATATATATATATATATATATATATATATATATATATATATATATATATATATATATATATATATACAGTACAGGCCAAAAGTTTGGACACACCTTCTCATTCAATGCGTTTCCTTTTTATTTTCATGACTATTTACATTGTAGATTCTCACTGAAGGCATCAAAACTATGAATGAACACATATGGAATTATGTACTTAACAAAAAGTGTGAAATAACTGAAAACATGTCTTATATTTTAGATTCTTCAAAGTAGCCACCCTTTGCTTTTTTTATTAATAAGGGAAATAATTCCACTAATTAACCCTGACAAGGCACACCTGTGAAGGTAAAACCATTTCAGGTGACTACCTCATGAAGCTCATTGAGAGAACACCAAGGGTTTGCAGAGTTATCAAAAAAAGCAAAGGGTGGCTACTTTGAGGAATCTAAAATATAAGACATGTTTTCAGTTATTTCACACTTTATTGTTAAGTACATAATTCCACATGTGTTCATTCATAGTTTTGATGCCTTCAGTGAGAATCTACAATGTAAATAGTCATGAAAATAAAGAAACACATTGAATGAGAAGGTGTGTCCAAACTTTTGGCCTATATATATATATATATATATATATATATATATATATATATACTATAACTCATTCAGTTTCTCTGTTAGACAACAAAGATACTATAACTCATTCAGTTTCTCTGTTAGAGACAACAAAGATACTTTAACTCATTCAGTTTCTCTGTTAGAGACAACAAAGATACTTTAACTCATTCAGTTTCTCTGTTAGAGACAACAAAGATACTATAACTCATTCAGTTTCTCTGTTAGAGACAACAAAGATACTTTAACTCATTCAGTTTCTCTGTTAGAGACAACAAAGATACTATAACTCATTCAGTTTCTCTGTTAGAGACAACAAAGATACTTTAACTCATTCAGTTTCTCTGTTAGAGACAACAAAGATACTATAACTCATTCAGTTTCTCTGTTAGAGACAACAAAGATACTATAACTCATTCAGTTTCTCTGTCAACGACAACAAAGATACTATAATTAATAATAAAACAGTAATTAAGTATAAAGTAATCTGAGTAACTCTTTACTGAATCTGAACACAGTCACATGTTCTCTTCTTTGGAACAAAGAGACCAAAGTTGAAAGTGGTGGAGGTCAGACAGGAAGTCAGGGGAGATGTTTTTCAGAATAAAAGCATCAGACTCAAGGTGGCGCTGAGACAGAAACAATCAAAATTAAAGTCTTTTCTTGCTTTGTAATGGAATATGATTTCTCTTAGTATTTTTTGATATTGTGTTGTAACTCTGTACCGTTTGCTAATCATCATATATTAAACATGTATATATTATATATATCATAATATAAACAATATATAGGCAATATATAAACAATAATACTAATATAAAGTTTTTTTAACGCTGCTTTATTTCTGCTCTGTGAGTAAAGTAACAACTCAACAAGCCATTTAACATTTCAGCCCGTTTTATTTTGAAAGTCAGCCAGGAAGTGTCGTGCTGAGGTGTAGGTGCCGGTGGATGTGATCTGAGGAGGCGAAGTCCGGGTCTGAGGTGGTCTGAGTCTCTGCAGGGTTTCTAACACTTAAACATTAACGTTAATACCAACAGGAGGTCTTAAGACCAGGGAACAGCACGGTTAACGGTCTGAAGACTTTCCTCCGGACACTTCAAGTCTGAAGAGTCTCTGCAGGTTTCTAACCCTGAAACATTAACACCAGCAGGAGGTTAACGGTCCTCAAACTTCCTCAAGACTTTCCTCCGGAGACTTCTAGGACTCTGAAGAGTTAACCTCTGCAGGTTTCTAACGTTAACAGGAGGGGCACACGAACCGGACCGGGGCTCCGACGGTTCAACGGTTCTGAAGGTTTCTGGACTCTGGTTTTAGTTCTGGACGGATTTAAAGAGTCTGGAGAGTTTGAGTCGCTTTGAGGTTTTGTTTGAAGATCAGCAGCATGTTGGAGCTCGCGCTGCTGCTCGGTGAGTTTACTCTAAATACTTTAATACTCTAAAACTCGACAATAGAGAGTCATAAAGTTGTATTTCTTCTGTTAATCAGCTGCATCTCAATAAAGTTTTCAAGTCAAACATTTGACTTCAAAGTAAAGACCAAGTTAATTTTGGTTAAACATCTCTTTAGTTCATTCATCTTTATATGAACTGATTAACAGAGAAGGAACCACCAGCAGTTTGATAGTCGATTAATCGAACTGTTTGATTCTGGAGTCAGTTTAGTTTTCTGGACTTTTAAATATTTAAAATATAAAACATCTGCAGATAAAATGGAAGTCTGATATTTTCTGGATTGATTGAAAGATCGACTTACTAACTAACTTAATGATTAATGGAGAAATACAATCAGATTAATCGAAGAAATAATTTAGCCTATAATTAATAAGGAAAATGAATATCAGTCATTTGGAAATATTTTCAGAAGAAGAAATGTGTCATAAAATAAAGACATTAAATGTTTTCATCAGTTTGAAGAAAAGTTAACAGATTAAAAGTTTAAAGGAGTCTTTCTTTGTTAGAGAAGTGAAGTAATGAAATGGCTGATCCAGGGTCAGTCTTTGTTAGAGAAGTGAATGAAGGGGGGCGTCTGAGTGTCCTCCCTCACTAATGGTGCGTTCTTCTTGTCTTGTAATCGCAACTAGTAGCTCGAGTGTGACGTCACATCAGTGTCGAAATAACGAATAACCGCGGGTTGGCTACTGCTCTGCTTTCTGCTCAAGACTCGGCCATTGTTGTCATATAGCAACCGAGCGTCTCTAGCCAATTTCAGCTCCAAAATAACTAATCAGGCGGTATTTAACTCCTAATAAGACTGTAGAGACATGTCTATAGGTAGTAGTATACAGCACTATGTTTAACTCCTAATAAGACTGTAGAGACATGTCTATAGGTAGTAGTATACAGCACTATGTTTAACTCCTAATAAGACTGTAGAGACATGTCTGTAGTATACAGCACTATGTTTAATAATAAGACTGTAGAGACATGTCTATAGGTAGTAGTATACAGCACTATGTTTAACTCCTAATAAGACTGTAGAGACATGTCTATAGGTAGTAGTATACAGCACTATGTTTAACTCCTAATAAGACTGTAGAGACATGTCTATAGGTAGTAGTATACAGCACTATGTTTAACTCCTAATAAGACTGTAGAGACATGTCTATAGGTAGTAGTATACAGCACTATGTTTAACTCCTAATAAGACTGTAGAGACATGTCTATAGGTAGTAGTATACAGCACTATGTTTAACTCCTAATAAGACTGTAGAGACATGTCTATAGGTAGCAGTATACAGCACTATGTTTAACTCCTAATACAGCACTATGTAAGACTGTAGAGACATGTCTATAGGTAGCAGTATACAGCACTATGTTTAACTCCTAATAAGACTAGAGAGACATGTCTATAGGAGTAGTATACAGCACTATGTCCTAATAAGACTGTAGAGACATGTCTATACGTAGTAGTATACAGCACTATGTTTAACTCCTAATAAGACTAGAGAGACATGTCTATAGGTAGCAGTATACAGTACTATGTTTAACTCCTAATAAGACTGTAGAGACATGTCTATAGGTAGCAGTATACAGCACTATGTTTAACTCCTAATAAGACTGTAGAGACATGTCTATAGGTAGTAGTATACAGCACTATGTTTAACTCCTAATAAGACTGTAGAGACATGTCTATAGGTAGTAGTATACAGCACTATGTTTAACTCCTAATAAGACTGTAGAGACATGTCTATAGGTAGCAGTATACAGCACTATGTTTAACTCCTAATAACACTGTAGAGACATGTCTATAGGTAGTAGTATACAGCACTATGTTTAACTCCTAATAAGACTGTAGAGACATGTCTATAGGTAGCAGTATACAGCACTATGTTTAACTCCTAATAAGACTGTAGAGACATGTCTATAGGTAGCAGTATACAGCACTATGTTTAACTCCTAATAAGACTGTAGAGACATGTCTATAGGTAGTAGTATACAGCACTATGTTTAACTCCTAATAAGACTGTAGAGACATGTCTATAGGTAGCAGTATACAGTGCTATGTGTACCACTTCTTCATTTGGTTACAACGAAGACAAAAGTGCTTAAAATTGTAGAAAACCACAATGTTTACTACGTGTGATGCTCCGCAAAACGACTCGTAAATCGACTTCGGTGGACAAAAAGAACGCACCATAAATGTTGAGCATCAAACACTTCATTTCCTGCATTCTGGTGAATGTTTCTGCAACAATGTACGATGCAAATGTCTTTATGTAAAGAAAGTTATTATTCTCCTGTATTGTTCAAAACATTCTGCATATTCAAATTATCACACAAGTATGTTTGATTCATGAATCATCCATCTGTCAGAGAACAAGATCTTGTTAAAAGCCAGAAGTTTAATGAATCCCTGTTGTGTTCTTTAGTGGACACGGTAATGGTCACAATAAGAGCGCCTGGAAGGCTTTCTTCTAAAGTAGAGCCTTTCACAATAAGAGCTTGTGTTCTCAGCCCTGCAGGTGTGCTCGGGAGGCGCCCAGGTTGGCGGGGCCTCGGTCGATGATGTCAGCCTCCCCGAGCTCAGTGACGTGTGCACAGAGGGCAGCTGTTACCCGGCAACAGGAGACCTTCTGATTGGCCGAGCCCACCAACTGTCGTCCACCTCTACCTGCGGACTGAACCGCCCCGAACCGTTCTGCATCGTCAGCCACCTACAGGTAAATCACAGACACTACTGACAGGTCAACTACAGACAGGTCAGCTACAGACAGGGACACTACAGACAGGTAAACTTCAGACAGGTGAACAGAAAGAGACCAAAGACAGAACCTCGGGGAACACCACAGTCTGTTGATGAGTAAATGAGCTCCACTGAGATCCAACAGAACCAAACTAAACTAAACTCTAAACTAGGCTGCGTCTGAAATGTGTGTGTGTGTGCGTGCGCGTGTGTGTGTGTGTCTGTGTGTCTGTGTCTGCAGTGTTTCCTGTGTAAACCGACCTCCCTATAAGGAAACACAGAGCTCTGACAGCAGACAGATGTTTGATGTTTGTCCAGATGTTTCTGTGGAGAACTCACAGACGACTTCAAAGTGAAGGCGTCCAATCAGATTTTGAGAGGGACTGAGCCTGCTCAATGTGAAGCTGATTTTAATTCTGTTTGAGGGAAAGATGTCGACCACACACTGCTTCCTGTTTAAATGAACACATTAATAAACAAACACATTATTAATAACCTCAAGACTTTAAAGAAGATAAAGCTCCGCTGTTTTCATTCCATCACCATAACTTTATTGACAACAAAAAGACTTGATTTAGAATAACGGAAGAATTGTTCTCCTGATGAAAGAAGTTAACTACTGAAATAACCAGTGTTGGGAGTAACGCGTTACTGTAATTCCACTACATTTAGCATGCTAAATATTTTTTTTAATGAAGAAACGCAATTACAATTACTCATGTTACTCTCTTTTGTGTAAAATGAACACTTGCAGACAAGAAGACAGATAGGCTTCTAATCTAACGTCACAGGACCTTATGGTGGCGCAATGATACACCAATCCAACAAGGAGCATTAAACCACAGAATGGCCGATAGTGCCGATAGAATGAGCTTTTTCTCCTGGAAGTATGGACATTACTTTTCGCCCATCAAAATTAAAGACAAAAATGTAGTGGCGAGTGGTCAGTTATGTGCATGTGTAAAGAACCTATCCACATCTTAGAGTAGCAAGTCAAATCTTATGAAGCACCTGTTGAAGCAACACGCTTTGACAAAGCTAGTAGTAAAGACCCCAGCCCCACGGATGCTGAAGGCCCCACTCCATGTAAACAACCAAAGCTAGTAGTAAAGACCCCAGCCCCACGGATGCTGAAGGCCCCACTCCATGTAAACAACCAAAGCTAGTAGTAAAGACCCCAGCCCCACGGATGCTGAAGGCCCCACTCCATGTAAACAACCAAAGCTAGTAGTAAAGACCCCAGCCCCACGGATGCTGAAGGCCCCACTCCATGTAAACAACCAAAGCTAGTAGTAAAGACCCCAGCCCCACGGATGCTGAAGGCCCCACTCCATGTAAACAACCAAAGCTAGTAGTAAAGACCCCAGCCCCACGGATGCTGAAGGCCCCACTCCATGTAAACAACCAAAGCTAGTAGTAAAGACCCCAGCCCCACGGATGCTGAAGGCCCCACTCCATGTAAACAACCAAAGCTAGTAGTAAAGACCCCAGCCCCACGGATGCTGAAGGCACCACTCCATGTAAACAACCAAAGTTAGTAGTAAAGACCCCAGCCCCACGGATGCTGAAGGCCCCACTCCATGTAAACAACCAAAGCTAGTAGTAAAGACCCCAGCCCCACGGATGCTGAAGGCACCACTCCATGTAAACAACCAAAGCTAGTAGTAAAGACCCCAGCCCCACGGATGCTGAAGGCCCCACTTCATGTAAACAACCAAAGCTAGTAGTAAAGACCCCAGCCCCACGGATGCTGAAGGCCCCACTCCATGTAAACAACCAAAGCTAGTAGTAAAGACCCCAGCCCCACGGATGCTGAAGGCCCCACTCCATGTAAACAACCAAAGCTAGTAGTAAAGACCCCAGCCCCACGGATGCTGAAGGCACCACTCCATGTAAACAACCAAAGCTAGTAGTAAAGACCCCAGCCCCACGGATGCTGAAGGCCCCACTCCATGTAAACAACCAAAGCTAGTAGTAAAGACCCCAGCCCCACGGATGCTGAAGGCCCCACTCCATGTAAACAACCAAAGCTAGTAGTAAAGACCCCAGCCCCACGGATGCTGAAGGCACCACTCCATGTAAACAACCAAAGCTAGTAGTAAAGACCCCAGCCCCACGGATGCTGAAGGCCCCACTTCATGTAAACAACCAAAGCTAGTAGTAAAGACCCCAGCCCCACGGATGCTGAAGGCCCCCCTGAACTCCATGTAAACAACCAAAGTTAGTAGTAAAGACCCCAGCCCCACGGATGCTGAAGGCCCCACTCCATGTAAACAACCAAAGCTAGTAGTAAAGACCCCAGCCCCACGGATGCTGAAGGCACCACTCCATGTAAACAACCAAAGCTAGTAGTAAAGACCCCAGCCCCACGGATGCTGAAGGCCCCACTCCATGTAAACAACCAAAGTTAGTAGTAAAGACCCCAGCCCCACGGATGCTGAAGGCCCCACTCCATGTAAACAACCAAAGCTAGTAGTAAAGACCCCAGCCCCACGGATGCTGAAGGCACCACTCCATGTAAACAACCAAAGCTAGTAGTAAAGACCCCAGCCCCACGGATGCTGAAGGCACCACTCCATGTAAACAACCAAAGCTAGTAGTAAAGACCCCAGCCCCACGGATGCTGAAGGCACCACTCCATGTAAACAACCAAAGCTAGTAGTAAAGACCCCAGCCCCACGGATGCTGAAGGCACCACTCCATGTAAACAACCAAAGCTAGTAGTAAAGACCCCAGCCCCACGGATGCTGAAGGCACCACTCCATGTAAACAACCAAAGCTAGTAGTAAAGACCCCAGCCCCACGGATGCTGAAGGCCCCACTCCATGTAAACAACCAAAGCTAGTAGTAAAGACCCCAGCCCCACGGATGCTGAAGGCCCCACTCCATGTAAACAACCAAAGCTAGTAGTAAAGACCCCAGCCCCACGGATGCTGAAGGCCCCACTCCATGTAAACAACCAAAGCTAGTAGTAAAGACCCCAGCCCCACGGATGCTGAAGGCCCCACTCCATGTAAACAACCAAAGCTAGTAGTAAAGACCCCAGCCCCACGGATGCTGAAGGCCCCACTCCATGTAAACAACCAAAGCTAGTAGTAAAGACCCCAGCCCCACGGATGCTGAAGGCACCACTCCATGTAAACAACCAAAGCTAGTAGTAAAGACCCCTAGCCCCAACGCAGCCCCACGGATGCTGAAGGCACCACTCCATGTAAACAACCAAAGTTAGTAGTAAAGACCCCAGCCCCGCGGATGCTGAAGGCACCACTCCATGTAAACAACCAAAGCTAGTAGTAAAGACCCCAGCCCCACGGATGCTGAAGGCACCACTCCATGTAAACAACCAAAGCTAGTAGTAAAGACCCCAGCCCCACGGATGCTGAAGGCCCCACTCCATGTAAACAACCAAAGTTAGATTTACACGGACTGCAGTGCAGCCGATAAACCAGGCAGAGCTGAATAAATTGATTGCTAAGTATGTTGTCAGTGACATGCACCCTCTGTCATCTCTTGAGTCAGTTGCCTTCAGGCAATTAATAAGCAAAATTCCGGTGACAAATGGAGGCTCGGGGCATATGTGCAGGAAGACGTTTTCAGCTATTTAGACAGAGAATATGCTAAAATGCAGGTTGAGCAAAAAAAACACTGTTAAATGACTGAGACAGTTGTTATTTTGTTTCAAGTATTAAAAGGGACTTTTGTACTACTGCTTGATTTGAAGGCCTGCTGCCTTGTTGATAACAATAAATAGGTCTAAAAATGATGTTTATTGTGTTTGACTGTTCAGTAGTAGTACTAGTAACTGGTTTAACTAATTACTCATTTTCAGTAACTTGCCCAACACTGGAAAAAAACTAACCAATATAAATGTTTTAAATCAAATCCATCATTTATCTGAAAGCATTTTAGTAAACTGAGTTTGTTTCAGTCAGGAAGGGAAGCAGATCATTCAACGTGATTTCTTTATTTAAAATCATTCTGTTTAACAGAAATGTTAAGGTGATTTAAACAGGGACAGTGTTAAACATGCTCCAGGGTGTAGACACATATTCACACTTCATTTACAATAATATGCAAATATGTGCAAAGTTGCATCAATAAAATGATCATACCCCCCCCTTTGAGAAATGTGTTGATCAGAGAGTTTGATCTCAGCAGAGATCTGTCCTGACCGAGACCAGACAGGAATCTGAGGAATTCACCTCATTATTAACTCTTTACTGCCCCGTCTCTCTGCCTGTCTCTCTCCCTCTCTCTCTGCCTGTCTCTCTGCCTGCCTCTCTCTCTCTCTCTCTGCCTGTCTCTCTCTCTCTGATGAACCAGGAGGAGAAGAAGTGCTTCCTGTGCGACTCGGCAACTCCGTACGATCAGCTGAGCGAACAGACCAGCGGCCATCGCATCGAGAACGTTGTCACAACGTTCGCTCCCAACAGACTGAAGACCTGGTGGCAGTCTGAGAATGGTACACACACACACACACACACACACACACACACACACACACACACACACACACACACACACACACACACACACACACACACACACAGAGGGTCAGCGTTCAGGATGATTATGTGATTACAGATCAGCTGACTGTAACTTTATTAAACATCTGCTCAGAGACAAAGAGCTCCTTTTTGTGTAGAAACAGCTGAAGTCAGGAAGTAAAAGTCTGTTAGTGTGAATGAGATGAATACATGATGAAAGGTTCGAGACTAACAGTGAATCTGTTAAAGATGTTTAGGAATTATGATCATCTGTGTGGAGACGTCATGTCGATGAAAACAGAACTCTACCGGTCCCGTTGTTACTGGTTAACAAACGGAATCTCCATGGTTACAGTACCCTCTGAGTTTAATAGATGTTTTTAATGTTCACAAGTGTGTCTCTCTCTGATAGAAGAAGGGAATCAGGTTTGTGTGTGACAATCGGAGACATTCGTGTTTCACATGTGATCCACTCTGATTCTTCACAAAGTTTCTGCAGACAGATTTCAGCTTCTCAGCATAACACAGACAGCTCGTTCATTCAGTCATTCTTTCTTCAGGATTAGGGGTTGTAAAGCTGTGGGGCGGGGCCCGCTGCAGGCCGTCCTTTCTTCAGGATTAGTGGTTGTAAAGCTGTGGGGCGGGGCCTTGCTACAGGCTGTATTATTACAGGGGGGGGTGTTTGACCAGAGGCGATAAAAATAAACAGGATGTTTCCACTGTAGGAACTTTCCCGAGAAGCAATACGCTTCTTACTACAACTTCACACAGCTGCATTCATAAAATAAGTCTTTATATTTACTGATTTTTGAGAGAGAAATAAGTGTTTAATGTGAGAGGAAACATTCAACAAAGATCTGCAGCTGAATCAATCAATCAAGTCTTCTTGAATCAGAAGTTAATAACTAGGTGTGGGAATCTTTTACCATCTCACGATTCAATTTGATTCTTGAGGCCACAATTCGATTCAAACTCAATTTTCGATTCAAAAAGATTTTTGACTCAAAACGATTAGATTTTATCCATAATGATTTCTAATCGGGTTTCTGATCATGATTAACTCTCATCTGCTTTGCTATACAGAGTGACAAACGGAGACATTAAAGTGTCTTTTTCACATTTTAAGTTCAATTCTCAGGGAAGTGCCTTTTATCAAAAACATTGTCTGGTTCTCAATTGCTACTCATTAGTAGCTAGCTATAAAAGAAGTTGGAACAAAAATAAAGTGCTTCTTCACAATACAAAATGGTTGAAAATACATGCATTTCCCAGGAAAGTTGCAGTTTACCACAAATATCATGTAGAACACAACCAGTAAAGACAAAAAAAACATTCAGTCAGACTCAGTAACTTAAAGAATAACAAGTTATGAAAATAAAGTGCTTCTTTCAAAATGGAAAATAGTACCCCTAAGCTACCTGTCTCTGAAATGTTCATGACAGTGTCTCTTGCTACAATAGAACCGTAAACAGCAGCATTATCAGTCACAATCACCAGATCCGAGATCGTCAGCTCCCATTCATTAGCAACGGAGTGAAACATGGCATTGACATTTACGGCTGTATGGCTCTCGTGCACGAGTTTGCAAAACACGGGATTCGAGCATGACCGAAAGAACGAGATCCAGGGTACAAGTGGCCGAAATGGGTTTCCTCAGGAGGGTGGCTGGCGTCTCCCTTAGAGATAGGGTGAGAAGCTCAGTCATCCGTGAGGAGCTCGGAGTAGAGCCGCTGCTCCTTCGCGTCGAAAGGAGCCAGTTGAGGTGGTTCAGGCATCTGGTAAGGATGACCCCTGGGCACCTCCCTAGGGAGGCCTCGGGGAAGACCCAGGACTAGGTGGAGGGAGGTCCAGCTGGGAGGAGGCCTCGGGGAAGACCCAGGACTAGGTGGAGGGAGGTGGAGCTGGGAGGAGGCCTCGGGGAAGACCCAGGACTAGGTGAAGGGATTATATCTCCAACCTGGCCTGGGAACGCCTCGGGATCCCCCAGTCGGAGCTGGTTAATGTTGCTCGGGAAAGGGAAGTTTGGGGTCCCCTGCTGGAGCTGCTCCCCCCGCGACCCGACACCGGATAAGTGGACGAAGATGGATGGATGGATGGATGGATGGATGGATGGGATTCGAGCACCCACGTATCGTTATGTAGTGAGCGGTGAATGTTACAAAAGACTTGGTTGCTCGTGATCATAGGCATAGATTTCGGTGGCGATGGTGGGTACGCGTCCCCACCACATGTGTCATGAGTAATTTGTACCCACCACTTTTTTTTTTAAAACCTCAAGCTCAATTTAGTTAAAAAAAATAAAGTTCATAAAACATAGGCCTATAATTCGTGAGCGACAGATAACCAACAAATCCACAAAATGCTCGATCCCCCCCCACAGGACAGACACAGCCGCTCTGCTGCAGACCTTACAGGACATATGAGAACCGTGGGGAGTCAACCCACAGCCGCTCCGCCGCCCTGCTGAAAATGTGAAGCAGAAACGCTTAATGTCAGATAACCTCCATAATAATAGGACTTTCGGTTAGATCTTTTGACAGTTATCAGTGGTTATGATGAGCAATATGAGAGAGAAATTTGGTGATCATTGATTGTTGTTGAGGTAGTCCTGCTACATTCTACCACGTTAAGCTTTTTCCTTATAGGCTCTAATGAAGCGCTTATCAGTTAACGTCCATAATAATAGGACTTTTCCAGTTTAACGAGAGAGAGAGGAATAAGAGGGACTAGGAGCATCTTCAGCCAGAGGACATTATTTCTTCAGCTTCTTCTTGCGTTGTCACCCCGGTTGGACGTGGGGCTGGCAGCAGGTGAATTGGTCATGCTATTAACATCATCGCTACACTATTTCTTAGTAAAACCGAAATGAATTAAACTGCCTTTTCTTTTTACCATGGCTATATGACGCTTACTGCAGAATGGATTTCAAGGACTTTGCGCGCCGATTAATATACTCCAATGTTTATATTTTACATAACATGTCCTAAACATGAGTTGAATTTGCAGCGCCGCCACGCCTTTTTATACATTTTTATTAATTTACAAGTTATCTGATACATTAGACAGCGTCTTTCAAAACATGACCTGCGCAAAAGACAAAAAAAGAAAATGAATATCATTTTACCCAGCACTTCTGGAAATGCACTTCCAAATGCGTCTCTGTCCCCAGCACATTCCACACCAAACTGACGCCCATGCTCTTGATGTCCATGCATCACATGTTAGTGCCCCTCTGCTCGTTTCGGTTAGGGCACTGGCCACCTTTCTTTTAGTCTCTGTGTAAAGCTGTGGCACAGTTGTCTCAGTGAAACGGTATGGCGTAGCTCGGCTCCGCTGTCTGTAACATGCAGACGAACCCCTCGTTCTCCACCACACTCTAAGGCCTTAGGTCTTTGGCGATGAAGCAGGCGATAGACCGAGTTATTTGTTTTGCCCTCTTGGAGTTGGCAGGAAGTTTGTGAAGCACTGCAGTGTGCGTTGGTCTGCAGCTGGCGGCTGACTCTGCTCCGTGTCGCTGAGCTCCGGGTGATGCCTAGTAACATGAGCCCACGCATTTGTTGTGCTGCCGAAGTACTTGGTCTTCATTTTGCAAAGCTTGCACACTGTGTGTGTCATGTCCAGCGCAGTGCTCCCAGGCATTCGGTAAAAACCGAAATGACGCCAAACTTTAGCTTAAAGTGAAGACGGGGCTGGTTGGATCTCCCTCTCATCCATATTTGCTTCCTCTTTGCGCTCACGTTCAAAAACCGGCTGCGTGGTGACGTCTAGGCTAGTTACAAAAATGGAGGCGAACAGCCAGCTGATTTTATTTATTTATTAAATCGATTCTTGGACATTTCAGATCGATTCTGAATCGTTGCAAATGAGAAACTAGATTCTTCTGTGAATCTATTTTTTGGCACACCCCTATTAATAACCATCAAACTTTAAGATTATTCATCCATCATAGAAAACACGATCACTGTGTAGTGTTGTTTTTAAAAGCTTTCTAACAACATCTGTTGTGTATATATCAGATTCCAGATATCTGACATCACTTTCATAGAGATTGTGTATCCTGTGGGCGTCTGTTGAGTAGCCTGGCCAACAGGGCCGACAATGCATATATCAAACTTAATGAATATACGTTAATTATTATTGCTTCTTATTGCCGATGTGTTGGTGTACCTGTGTGCAGGTGTGGAGAACGTCACAGTGCAGCTGAAGCTGGAGGCTGAGTTTCACTTCACACATCTCATCATGACATTTAAGGTGAGTTCTGCACGCAGCAGGGGGTTCTGGGTAATCACAGGCGAATAGATGAGGTACTGCTCCTTGGTTCTCTCAGCCTGTAACGGTTGTTTCATGTCTCTGTAAACACATCAGACAGCCAGTGTAAACCTCACTGAGTGAATAGAAACTCTGTGCTCTGATTGGTCAGAATCCCTTCGTGTTTATTAGACAGTGCACTATAGTTGGTGTTGCATAGTTTAAAGGATCTTTGCAGTCTCACATGAACACCACAGACCTTCTTGATATTCTGCCTGTTTAAAGAAGGGTTTTCATCACAACCAAATGCTTGCATGTTTTTTGGGGGAATTGTTGGGTCTCTGAGATAACTTTTGTTATGATTTGATATTATTAATAAAATTGAATTGAGTCAAAGTTTGTTTTCTAACGTGGTTCTCTCTCCTCAGACGTTTCGACCGGCTGCCATGGTGATCGAGCGGTCATCTGACTTCGGGAAGACGTGGAAGGTTTACCGTTACTTTGCCTATGATTGTGAGACCTCGTTCCCGTCGGTTTCCCATGGTCCAATGCAGAAGGTCGACGATGTCATCTGTGACTCGCGTTACTCGGACATCGAGCCGTCCACTGAAGGAGAGGTACAGAAATCATCTCTCTGGTTGTCTCTGATCAGGCCTGGGTTCAAATAACGTACCCTCCCGTTAAAACTGGTCTTAGTCTGAGTGATCTGACATTGATGAATAAAACCCAGAAATAGATCTTTTAATATCTGTCTTCTCACCATGAATGCAGAAGTAAAAAGTCCTTTAAACTAAGTTGCTGTGGCTCAGTTCTTAATGTAAACATGAACCTGGTGCATTATCAGAGATCTGAAACCAGTTTACAGCGTTGTTTCTCTGACGATCTCTTTTATATCCACATATATCCAATCACTAATGTATTCGAATTGGGACCTTTTGAATCAAATCGATTTAGGAAATCCTTGGTGATATCCATCTCTGACTGTGCTGTAATCATTAACTGTTAAGTTGTCAATAAAAGTTTAAATAAATGATCTTACATTTGTTTTCTTCCAGGTGATTTTCCGAGTCCTGGACCCGGCGTTCAGGATCGAGGACCCCTACAGCCCCCGGATCCAGAGTAGGTCTCCTCACCGCCACCCATAACTTCTGTCTGATCTGCGATACGGAGTTATTGATTATTAGTTATTATCCGTCACTGAGCTGCTGTTAATCTTTTGTTCAGACATGTTGAAGATCACGGACCTGCGGGTGAAGTTCACCAAACTGCACACGCTTGGAGACAACCTGCTGGACTCCCGCATGGAGATCAAGGAGAAGTATTACTACGCCGTCTTCGACATGGTGGTCCGAGGAAACTGCTTCTGCTACGGACACGCCTCCGAGTGCGCCCCGGTCCAGGGAACTGGCCAGGCCACTGAGGGCATGGTGAGTCGCTCTGGCCTCCTAACCCGTTTATTCCTGATAATGGACACTGTGAAGACACAATGTGAGTCACTCATGTGCAGAACGGCTAGCTACGAGCTAGCTACGAGCTTGCTACGAGCTAGCCACGAGCTTGCTACGAGCTAGCTACGAGCTAGCTACGAGCTTGCTACGAGCTAGCTACGGCTACACCACTTGACAGGGAAGCGTGAAAACAAAAGACTTTAACCCAGGAAAAGCATGTTCAGAATACAGATTGATTTCTGATTATTAATTGTGTTTTCTGTCTCCAGGTCCACGGTCACTGCATGTGTAACCACAACACTAAAGGTCTGAACTGTGAGCAATGTCAGGACTTCTACCACGACCTGCCATGGAGACCAGCCGAGGGACGCAACACCAACGCCTGCAAAAGTCAGTCCATGCTGCTGTCAACTGGTTTCTACTGCTGTAAACTACTGCTGTCAACTGGTTTCTACTGCTGTAAACTACTGCTGTCAACTGGTTTCTACTGCTGTAAACTACTGCTGTCAACTGGTTTCTACTGCTGTATACTACTGCTGTCAACTGGTTTCTACTGCTGTAAACTACTGCTGTCAACTGGTTTCTACTGCTGTATACTACTGCTGTCAACTGGTTTCTACTGCAGTAAACAACTGCTGTCAACTGGTTTCTACTGCTGTAAACTACTGCTGTCAACTGGTTTCTACTGCTGTATACTACTGCTGTCAACTGGTTTCTACTGCTGTAAACTACTGCTGTCAACTGGTTTCTACTGCTGTATACTACTGCTGTCAACTGGTTTCTACTGCAGTAAACTACTGCTGTCAACTGGTTTCTACTGCTGTAAACTACTGCTGTCAACTGGTTTCTACTGCTGTATACTACTGCTGTCAACTGGTTTCTACTGCTGTATACTACTGCTGTCAACTGGTTTCTACTGCTGTATACTACTGCTGTCAACTGGTTTCTACTGCTGTAAACTACTGCTGTCAACTCGTTTCTACTGCTGTAAACTACTGCTGTCAACTCGTTTCTACTGGTTTTAACCACTGTTTACTGGTCTCTACTGGTTTCTCCTGGTCTTTACCACTGTTTACTGGTCTCTACTGGTTTCTCCTGGTCTTTACCACTGTTTCTACTGTAGGTCTCTAATGGTTCCTGGTGGACTGGGACTATTTTAAAAACAAAACTGAGACCTGAGGTTGTGTGTGTTTGTGTTCCTGATCCTTAATTTAATTTGAAGTTGGACAACAGGAAACTGAATCTCCTCTCTTCTTCTTCTGTGGTGTTGTAGAGTGTAACTGTAACCAGCATTCAGACTCGTGTCACTTCGACATGGCCATGTTCGTGGCTTCAGGAAACGTCAGCGGAGGAGTCTGTGACGACTGTCGGCACAACACGGCCGGACCCAACTGTCAGCAGTGTCAACCGTTTTTCTACCAGCACCCCGAGAGAGATGTCCGAGACCCCAACATCTGCCAGCGTGAGTCACTGTTTAAATCCTAACTTAACCCCAACACTCAGAGACCCCCCAACATCTGCCAGCGTGAGTCACTGTTTAAATCCTAACTTAACCCCAACACTCAGACCCCCCCCCAACATCTGCCAGCGTGAGTCACTGTTTAAATCCTAACTTAACCCCAACACTCAGAGACCCCCCCAACATCTGCCAGCGTGAGTCACTGTTTAAATCCTAACTTAACCCCAACACTCAGAGAGACCCCCCCCCCAACATCTGCCAGCGTGAGTCACTGTTTAAATCCTAACTTAACCCCAACACTCAGAGACCCCCCAACATCTGCCAGCGTGAGTCACTGTTTAAATCCTAACTTAACCCCAACACTCAGAGACCCCCCCAACATCTGCCAGCGTGAGTCACTGTTTAAATCCTAACTTAACCCCAACACTCAGAGAGACCCCCCCAACATCTGCCAGCGTGAGTCACTGTTTAAATCCTAACTTAACCCCAACACTCAGAGACCCCCCCAACATCTGCCAGCGTGAGTCACTGTTTAAATCCTAACTTAACCCCAACACTCAGACCCCCCAACATCTCCAGCGTGAGTCACTGTTTAAATCCTAACTTAACCCCAACACTCAGAGACCCCCCAACATCTGCCAGCGTGAGTCACTGTTTAAATCCTAACTTAACCCCAACACTCAGAGACCCCCCCAACATCTGCCAGCGTGAGTCACTGTTTAAATCCTAACTTAACCCCAACACTCAGAGACCCCCCAACATCTGCCAGCGTGAGTCACTGTTTAAATCCTAACTTAACCCCAACACTCAGAGACCCCCCCCAACATCTGCCAGCGTGAGTCACTGTTTAAATCCTAACTTAACCCCAACACTCAGAGAGACCCCCCCCCAACATCTGCCAGCGTGAGTCACTGTTTGAATCCTAACTTAACCCCAACACTCAGAGAGACCCCCCAACATCTGCCAGCGTGAGTCACTGTTTAAATCCTAACTTAACCCCAACACTCAGAGAGACCCCCCCCAACATCTGCCAGCGTGAGTCACTGTTTAAATCCTAACTTAACACCAACACTCAGAGACCCCCCAACATCTGCCAGCGTGAGTCACTGTTTAAATCCTAACTTAAACCCAACACTCAGAGACCCCCCCAACATCTGCCAGCGTGAGTCACTGTTTAAATCCTAACTTAACCCCAACACTCAGAGACCCCCCAACATCTGCCAGCGTGAGTCACTGTTTAAATCCTAACTTAACCCCAACACTCAGAGACCCCCCAACATCTGCCAGCGTGAGTCACTGTTTAAATCCTAACTTAACCCCAACACTCAGAGAGACCCCCCCAACATCTGCCAGCGTGAGTCACTGTTTAAATCCTAACTTAACACCAACACTCAGAGACCCCCAACATCTGCCAGCGTGAGTCACTGTTTAAATCCTAACTTAACCCCAACACTCAGAGACCCCCCCAACATCTGCCAGCGTGAGTCACTGTTTAAATCCTAACTTAACCCCAACACTCAGAGACCCCCCCAACATCTGCCAGCGTGAGTCACTGTTTAAATCCTAACTTAACCCCAACACTCAGAGACCCCCCAACATCTGCCAGCGTGAGTCACTGTTTAAATCCTAACTTAACCCCAACACTCAGAGACCCCCCCCAACATCTGCCAGCGTGAGTCACTGTTTAAATCCTAACTTAACCCCAACACTCAGAGACCCCCCCCAACATCTGCCAGCGTGAGTCACTGTTTAAATCCTAACTTAACCCCAACACTCAGAGACCCCCCCAACATCTGCCAGCGTGAGTCACTGTTTAAATCCTAACTTAACCCCAACACTCAGAGACCCCCCCAACATCTGCCAGCGTGAGTCACTGTTTAAATCCTAACTTAACCCCAACACTCAGAGACCCCCCAACATCTGCCAGCGTGAGTCACTGTTTAAATCCTAACTTAACCCCAACACTCAGAGCCCCCCCCCAACATCTGCCAGCGTGAGTCACTGTTTAAATCCTAACTTAACACCAACACTCAGAGACCCCCCCCCCAACATCTGCCAGCAGTAAAATGAAACCCTGTGTCCTAACACGCGGAGCTTCTTTAAATCACCCTCTTATTGCTCAGTCTATATTTGGGCAAAATGCAGGCCGTGTGAACACATTGTTGTTTTAGTTCATGTTACAGTTTGATGTTTAAGTGATAAACACAAATATGTCTTCTTGTCTTTGTCTCTTTAACCGTGATATTATTATTCCTAACATGAAGATGTAACCTCCTGTCCTGTAGAACTTTACTTTATTTGAACATTGTTTAACATCCTGTCCTGTGTGTCTGCAGCCTGTAACTGCCTCTGTGTGTGTGTGTGTTTGTGCGCAGTGTGTATCTGCCTGTGTGTGTGTGTGTGTGTGTGTGTGTGTGTGTCTGCAGTGTGTAACTGCCTCTCTGTCTGTGTATGTGTGTGTCTGCAGTGTGTAACTGTCTCTCTGTGTGTGTCTGCAGTGTGTAACTGCCTCTGTGTGTGTGTGTGTGTGTGTGTGTGTCTGCAGTGTGTAACTGTCTCTCTGTGTGTGTGTCTGCAGTGTGTAACTGTCTCTCTGTGTGTGTGTGTCTGCAGTGTGTAACGGTCTCTGTGTGTGTGTGTGTCTGCAATGTGTAACTGTCTGTCTGTGTGTGTGTGTGTCTGCAGTGTGTAACTGCCTCTGTGTGTGTGTGTCTGCAGTGTGTAACTGTCTCTCTGTCTGTGTGTGTGTGTGTGTCTGCAGTTTGTAACTGCCTCTGTGTGTGTGTGTCTGCAGTGTGTAACTGTCTGTGTGTGTGTGTCTGCAGTGTGTAACTGTCTCTGTGTGTGTGTCTGCAGTGTGTAACTGTCTCTGTGTGTGTGTGTGTGTGTCTGCAGTGTGTAACTGTCTGTGGGTGTGTGTGTCTGCAGTGTGTAACTGTCTTTCTGTGTGTGTGTGTCTGCAGTGTGTAACTGTCTCTCTGTGTGTGTGTGTGTCTGCAGTGTGTAACTCTCTCTGTGTGTGTGTGTGTGTGTGTGTGTGTGTGTGTCTGCAGTGTGTAACTGTCTTTCTGTGTGTGTGTCTGCAGTGTGTAACTGTCTCTGTGTGTGTGTGTGTGTGTGTGTGTCTGCAGTGTGTAACTGTCTGTGTGTGTGTGTGTGTGTGTCTGCAGTGTGTAACTGTCTCTCTGTGTGTGTCTGCAGTGTGTAACTGTCTCTCTGTGTGTGTGTCTGCAGTGTGTAACTGTCTCTGTGTGTGTGTGTCTGCAGTGTGTAACTGTCTCTCTGTGTGTGTGTGTGTGTGTGTGTGTGTGTCTGCAGTGTGTAACTGTCTCTCTGTGTGTGTGTGTCTGCAGTGTGTAACTGTCTCTCTGTGTGTGTGTGTGTGTGTGTGTGTCTGCAGTGTGTAACTGTCTCTGTGTGTGTGTGTGTGTGTGTCTGCAGTGTGTAACTGTCTCTGTGTGTGTGTGTGTGTCTGCAGTGTGTAACTGTCTCTCTGTGTGTGTATGTGTGTGTGTCTGCAGTGTGTAACTGTCTCTGTGTGTGTGTGTGTCTGCAGTGTGTAACTGTCTCTGTGTGTGTGTGTGAGTCTGCAGTGTGTAACTGTCTCTCTGTGTGTGTGTGTGTGTCTGCAGTGTGTAACTCTTTGTGTGTGTGTGTCTGCAGTGTGTAACTGTCTCTTTTGTGTGTGTGTGTGTGTGTGTGTGTGTGTGTGTGTGTGTGTGTTTGTGTCTGCAGTGTGTAACTGTCGGTGTGTGTGTGTCTGCAGTGTGTAACTGCCTCTGTGTGTGTCTGCAGTGTGTAACTGTCTGTGTGTGTGTCTGCAGTGTGTAACTGCCTCTGTGTGTGTCTGCAGTCTGTAACTGTCTGTGTGTGTGTCTGCAGTGTGTAACTGCCTCTGTGTGTGTCTGCACTGTGTAACTGCCTCTGTGTGTGTCTGCAGTGTGTAACTGCCTCGGTGTGTGTCTGCAGTGTGTAACTGTCTGTGTGTGTGTCTGCAGTGTGTAACTGTCTGTGTGTGTGTGTCTGCAGTGTGTAACTGTCTCTGTGTGTGTCTGCAGTGTGTAACTGTCTCTGTGTGTGTCTGCAGTGTGTAACTGCCTCTGTGTGTGTGTCTGCAGTGTGTAACTGCCTCTGTGTGTGTGTCTGCAGTGTGTAACTGCCTCTGTGTGTGTGTCTGCAGTGTGTAACTGTCTCTGTGTGTGTCTGCAGTGTGTAACTGTCTCTGTGTGTGTGTCTGCAGTGTGTAACTGTCTCTGTGTGTGTCTGCAGTGTGTAACTGTCTCTGTGTGTGTCTGCAGTGTGTAACTGTCTGTGTGTGTGTCTGCAGTGTGTAACTGTCTCTGTGTGTGTGTGTGTCTGCAGTGTGTAACTGTCTCTGTGTGTGTCTGCAGTGTGTAACTGTCTCTGTGTGTGTCTGCAGTGTGTAACTGCCTCTCTGTGTGTGTCTGCAGTGTGTAACTGCCTCGGTGTGTGTCTGCAGTGTGTAACTGTCTGTGTGTGTGTCTGCAGTGTGTAACTGTCTGTGTGTGTGTGTCTGCAGTGTGTAACTGTCTCTGTGTGTGTCTGCAGTGTGTAACTGTCTCTGTGTGTGTCTGCAGTGTGTAACTGCCTCTGTGTGTGTGTCTGCAGTGTGTAACTGCCTCTGTGTGTGTGTCTGCAGTGTGTAACTGCCTCTGTGTGTGTGTCTGCAGTGTGTAACTGTCTCTGTGTGTGTCTGCAGTGTGTAACTGTCTCTGTGTGTGTGTCTGCAGTGTGTAACTGTCTCTGTGTGTGTCTGCAGTGTGTAACTGTCTGTGTGTGTGTCTGCAGTGTGTAACTGTCTGTGTGTGTGTCTGCAGTGTGTAACTGTCTCTGTGTGTGTGTGTGTCTGCAGTGTGTAACTGTCTCTGTGTGTGTCTGCAGTGTGTAACTGTCTCTGTGTGTGTCTGCAGTGTGTAACTGCCTCTCTGTGTGTGTCTGCAGTGTGTAACTGCCTCTGTGTGTGTCTGCAGTGTGTAACTGTCTCTGTGTGTGTCTGCAGTGTGTAACTGTCTCTGTGTGTGTCTGCAGTGTGTAACTGCCTCTGTGTGTGTGTGTCTGCAGTGTGTAACTGTCTCTGTGTGTGTCTGCAGTGTGTAACTGTCTCTGTGTGTGTCTGCAGTGTGTAACTGCCTCTGTGTGTGTGTCTGCAGTGTGTAACTGTCTGTGTTTGTGTCTGCAGTGTGTAACTGTCTCTGTGTGTGTCTGCAGTGTGTAACTGTCTCTGTGTGTGTGTCTGCAGTGTGTAACTGTCTCTGTGTGTGTGTCTGCAGTGTGTAACTGTCTCTGTGTGTGTCTGCAGTGTGTAACTGTCTCTGTGTGTGTCTGCAGTTTGTAACTGCCTCTGTGTGTGTGTGTCTGCAGTGTGTAACTGTCTCTGTGTGTGTCTGCAGTGTGTAACTGTCTCTGTGTGTGTCTGCAGTGTGTAACTGCCTCTCTGTGTGTGTCTGCAGTGTGTAACTGCCTCTGTGTGTGTCTGCAGTGTGTAACTGTCTCTGTGTGTGTCTGCAGTGTGTAACTGTCTCTGTGTGTGTCTGCAGTGTGTAACTGTCTCTGTGTGTGTCTGCAGTGTGTAACTGCCTCTCTGTGTGTGTCTGCAGTGTGTAACTGCCTCTGTGTGTGTCTGCAGTGTGTAACTGTCTCTGTGTGTGTCTGCAGTGTGTAACTGTCTCTGTGTGTGTCTGCAGTGTGTAACTGCCTCTGTGTGTGTGTGTCTGCAGTGTGTAACTGTCTGTGTGTGTGTCTGCAGTGTGTAACTGTCTGTGTGTGTGTCTGCAGTGTGTAACTGTCTGTGTGTGTGTCTGCAGTGTGTAACTGTCTGTGTGTGTGTCTGCAGTGTGTAACTGTCTCTGTGTGTGTCTGCAGTGTGTAACTGTCTCTGTGTGTGTCTGCAGTGTGTAACTGCGACCCTCTGGGCTCTCTGAACGGAGGAGTCTGTGACGGTCTGACGGATGTTGGAGGCGGTCTGATCGCCGGTCAGTGTCGCTGTAAAGTCAACGTGGAAGGAGAGCGCTGCGAGCGCTGCAGACCGGCGCACTACGGGCTGAGTGGCGCCACGCCTGAGGGCTGCACGGGTACCACACTATACACACTATACAAACAACACACTATACACACAACACACTACGGGCTGAGTGACGCCACGCCTGAGGGCTGCACGGGTACCACACTATACACACAACACACTATACACACTATACACACAACACACTATACACACTATACACACAACGCACTATACACACAACACACTATACACACAACACACTATATACAACACAGAGACGAACAACACAGAGACTCACAACACAGACACACACTCCTACACTCTCAGGCTCCATCTGCGCTGCTACGTTCTCATTTTTAAGCGTTTTAAGACTGAAACCATCTCAGTCCACACAAGAGTTTTAGCTCCAGTAGCACAACTAATCTGCGTCCATATTAACATCTCTGACATCACAAATCACATGACCATTCACACACACTGGGCATGTGCGTGCCGGTGTGGGTTGTTTTAATGTGTGTGTTGTTACTTTCAAACCAAAACGGGGCAGCACTGTTTCCAAATGTTTTCGGGGCTCGGAAAGGCCGCAGCATTGTGGACGCAGCAGAAGATATTCATATTTAAACCAAAACGTAGCAGTGTAGACGTAGCCTCACAACACCTACGCACTCAGACCTCATTATTGTTTCTGTGTGTGTTGTTAATGTGCATATTGTTGCTGTGTGTGTTGTTAATGTGCATATTGTTTCTGTGTGTGTTGTTACTCTGTGTGTGTTGTTAATGTGCATATTGTAGCGGTGTGTGTTGTTACTCTGTGTGTGTTGTTAATGTGCATATTGTTGCGGTGTGTGTTGTTAATGTGCATATTGTTGCGGTGTGTGTTGTTACTCTGTGTGTGGTGTTAATGTGCATATTGTTGCGGTGTGTGTTGTTACTCTGTGTGTGTTGTTAATGTGCATATTGTTGCGGTGTGTGTTGTTACTCTGTGTGTGTTGTTAATGTGCATATTGTTGCGGTGTGTGTTGTTACTCTGTGTGTGTTGTTAATGTGCATATTGTTGCTGTGTGTGTTATTACTCTGTGTGTGTTGTTAATGTGCATATTGTTGCGGTGTGTTTCCAGCGTGTAGCTGCAGCCCGGTGGGAACTCTTCCTGGAGGAAACCCCTGTGACAGTGAAACAGGAAGCTGCTTCTGTAAACGTCTGGTGACGGGACGAGACTGTGACCAGTGTGTGGTGAGAAGAGTTATTACACATTTATAACCGAGAGAGGTGATATGTGTGTGTATCTGACAGGGTCAATGATTCCACACAGAGTTCATCTTTACATTACTTATCGTACACAACTGTGTCTGTGAAAAGACTTTAGATTACAAGTAGCTGCATGATGTGAGGAAAATATGCGATAACTTTTTTTAATCTGTTGATAACGATATAATTTGTAATAAATAAACAAATAAAAAGATATTAAAGTGTTCTCAGTTCTGCTGCTTTCAGTATTCTGCTTAAATCAAACCAACCGCTTGATGGATTTAAAACTAATGAAAGGAAATTGTGTGTGTGTGTGTGTGTGTGTGTGTGTGTGTGTGTGTGTGTGTGTGTGTGTGTGTGTGTGTGTGTGTGTAGGCTGAACACTGGGGTCTCAGTAACGATATGGATGGCTGCAGACCATGTGACTGTGATCTAGGAGGAGCCATCAACAACCGGTGAGTAGAAATAATGAAACATCAACTGAACTTTATTCAAATGAAACGTGATATTGTTGGAGTATATGACGTCATCTAGCGCCTTTTTAGCGACTTTTGCAGCTAGTGCTAGCTACTTTCATTGGAAAAGAGTTGGCAACACTAGCGGTAGATAGCTAGCTTGGTTGGCAGAACGCTGAATGTTTACTGAGGTAATAAATCAAGAGAGAAGTAGGCTCATTTTCTCATAGACTTCTACAGAAACAGACTTCTGTTTAGAGCCAGTGGAGTCGCCCCTGCTGGAAGTTAGAGAGAATGCAGCTTTAGGGAGCTTCAGCTTTGGCAGGAACATCCAAATCACTGCTAACAGCTGACTCATCAACTGTCTCTGATTGGATAATCTGTGCGGGTTCCTGCAGGTGCGATCAGGGGAGTGGTCAGTGCGTCTGCAGAGATCACATGTTTGGTCGACGCTGTGATCAGGTCCAGTCTGGATTCTACTTCATCGCTCTAGATCACTACACCTACGAGGCCGAGGACGCCAAGTTTGGACCTGTGAGTCATTGTTTTAACCATAACTCAACAGCTGGCAAAACTCTCCTATATCTTTAAATCTCGCTGTTTTCTGTGGAAGATTGTGTACAAAGCATGTGAAAGCTTGATCACTGATGGTGTGTCAAATGTTATGATACTAAGTCACGTCTTACATCAAAATTATGTGATGTAAAAAGTTAAAAAGTCAAAATATGACTTTTAATTTCAAAAGTTTAATATTTCTGGAAAAGCTCAGCTGGTTTCATACCTTTTGTACCTTCAAAACAGTTTTTGTCAGTATTGGAGGCCATACATTTAATGTGGTGTCCCACAGGGTTCAATATTTGGCCCACTTCTGTTTTTATAGCTGAATTATTCACCATGTTAAATTTTTACAATGACGACACACACTTTTTTTTATATATATATATATATATATATATATATATATATATATATATGTGTGTGTATATATGTTTTTTTTTTTTTTTTTTTTTTTTTTTTTTTTATTAGTAAATCTAGCCCCAATGATCCAAACAGTCTTAGTCAGCAAAAAGGGCAATCATTTATTTTCACTATATCTCCATCCATAAGCAACACAAAGACAGAATGTAACGCTGTTCTGGCTATGCGTTTCATACATTTTCTGTAATAAAACATCTGAAAGCAAAAATCCTATCACATGGGAGTCCTGGGACCCATTTTTATCAAATGGGGGTCTAATTTGTGTTAGTTTAGGGGTCATAGACGTGGAAAAGTTCTGAAAACCACTGGTTTAACATGATAAAATTATAGTTTGCAAAGTTTAAAAAAAGACTGAACTCAAAACTGCTTTAGACTCCCCACTGCTTTTAACTCTAACATGAATAATATTTTCTTCCTGTCTGAACACTTTATTTTGTTATTTACAATGGTGGTCTCCTCCAGATTACTCTGCTGCTGCACATCTTTTGTTAATTAAAAAGTTTGAGTCTTAGCCTTCTCCTCTTTATTAGCCCGACGAGTTATACTATTTAAATGGAAAAATGCCAAAGAGTGTGGGGCCCTTTCTGGTCCTTTATCATTTTACTGCTACTACTTATTTTCAGTTGTGTATTACATTTAAGTTTTAATAAATTCATTTGCCACTGTTAATTCTTTTTAATTTAGTTGTGGCTTTGATTGTCAACCTTTGATCAGTGTCATTCGTGGGTAAATATGCGTCTGTGTGTAGAGTGAAGTGTTGATGCCCAGGGTTAGGGTTAACAGGGTAAATGTACCTGCAGTAAGTTGTTATTCTGGACTGTTCTACGTTCAAATTAATAAATAAACCATGGGGAAACTTTGTTTAAACTCCAAAAAGATCAAATGTTTGTATTTCAAAAGAGCTCAAAACTTAAAAAGTTGTAGTTTGGACTTATTTCATGACTAATATTTCATAACTTAGCTTTTTTTCCCCAGGGAAATTGCTTCTTTGATATGTGTTGTTAAAGCATGAGAAATATGAAAACAAAAGCTTTCGGTACCACCTGTGACTGGTCAAAGTTTTCATGTCTTCATGTCATCCTTCAGGGAGTGACTGTGGTGCCGCGGCCCCACCCTCTGGACCGCAGTCCCACCTGGACAGGTATCGGTCTGGTCAACGTCCCAGAGGGGGCCTTCCTGGAGTTCACCGTGGACAACATCCCCCACTCCATGGAGTATGACATCATCATCCGCTACGAACCTCAGGTAGGAGAAATGTAATCAAATCGGGACCTTGTGAATTGGAACCGATTCAGGAAATCAGTGGCGAAACCTAGTCAACAAGGTGCAGCTCCGCCCACCAGCTAAATGCAGACCAATGATTGGACGCTGGCCTCACTCTCTGATCGATTGGATAAAACCATCAGAAACGTTGTGTGGTTAAGACAGACTGCTATCATAACGAACATAACGACCAATAGATCTTTATATTGACCAATAGGAAGTGGAGTCCAGCAGCCAACTTACAAAAACTTCCTGTCTAAAGTTCAGTCTAAGAGAGGATTTTACCGATTTGATTTTACAGAGACAAATCCTAACTAACTTTAAGAATCCTATCTTATCTCAGGTTAGAACATGCTAAACAGTTAATCTAACATCGCTTACAGTATCAACTTTTATGTCTGTTACCTAGCAACTGATGCTACTTTTCTCATCTCACTGAGCTGAACAACTTTGTAACGGTTGTTTTTTCTCTTCGTAACAAACAGAAACCTACTATGAAACTACAGATGCTAATGTAGATTTATATTTCTGACCTTCGTAACCGTTAACCAAGAAGCAGGAAACAAAGTCTGAACTCGAACTCCGTTAGCTGCTTATTGGTCCCAGACTCGGAGCTTGGACCAATAAGATTCCTCAAAATCGAGCCTGAAGTTAAAAGTTTTTCTGTTATCCTGCTGACAGAGAGACGGACAAAGTGAACATAAGCTGTAGCACTGGGACGGTATGCTTTCTGATTGGATTTGGATTTTACGTTTTGAGTATTTGGTATTTTCTTTTCCTTCCCCAACAAAAACAAAAGTTTAATAAAACACTTCTATATATCATGAGACATTTCTAAAAACTGATAGTTTTCTTAGAAGAATGACATCACAGAGTCAGTCAGTCTGACATTAATTTACTTTGTAAAGAACAACATAACATGGATCTTCACCTTTTTCTGCTTTCGCTCTGTTTCCCTGGAAACAGATATGATGTATTTGCCGTCGGTGCTACCGTAGAAACAAAATATTCAGCTCTATCATTAGTAAAAAAAACTAAAAAATCAATTCTAGGGTTCTAAATCACAATACATACAATAACCCCAATAACCTTGTTGGCGAAGGTAAAAAGTTGAAGAAGAGATGACCAAAGAAAGGAGAATAAAAAGAAAACATGTTGGGGTTAAAGTCCAATGTTTAAACCATGAAAGCTGTGGTGTGTTGGTCCTGCAGCTGCCCGACCAATGGGAGGAGGTTCTGATGACAGTGATGAGACCTGGACCTATCAGAGCAGACAGTCGCTGTGTCAACACGGTTCCTGACGACGACCACCAGATGATCTCACTTCATCCCGGCTCACGGTAACATTCAGCCGCCAAAAATACATTAATATACAAGTCATCTTCAACAGGAAGTTAAAACTGTGAGTAACTAGTTTTCCTGTCCCCTCAGATACGTGGCTCTTCCCAGACCGGTTTGTTTTGAATCTGGTCTGAACTACACGGTCCGCCTCAGTCTGCCGCTGTACTCGGCCGTCAGCGATGTCCAGTCTCCGTACACACTCATTGACTCGGTAAGGAAACCATCTGGAGATAGGACTAAAAACAGCCCTTATTTATATTCTCCATCAATCTGCAGATCATGCTCCCGACCACAATCCTATCTTTACATGTCTCTTTTGGTCTAAAACCCAAAGATTGAAAGATAGAAAATATTCACACTGGAAGAGCTGGAAACAGAGGATTTGAGTTTTTGCTTAAAAAATTATTACCAAGTAGCCTGACAAGTCAGACCCACATCCAGATGTTGGGTCTGGGAACTCACCATTGGCTGGGCTCACTCCGAGGGGCGGGATAAACGGTTTTCTTTCATATTCCCTCTGCACAAATAGGATAGCGCTCCAACCAGGCAGAGCAACGAAGAAGGTAGCAAAGCTAGTTGATAGATTAAACTTTTGCCGTATCCGGTCGGCAAAACTCTGACATCTTCCTTTTTTAAGAATGACTTCAGAGCCGTTCTTTGTTCTTTTCTCAAAGAAAAGCTGAACTCCAAGTCTTCCAGAAGACCTCTGTTCACCAGCAGCAGCAGCCATAAGCCCCGCCCACCGTCTCTATACACGATGTGATTGGCCTGACCAAAATTTGTTTTTTCCAGCTCGCAAGCCAACGGAGAGTGCCTAGACCCCCCTGGCTGCAAAATAAATTTGCTGCCGCTAGGGTGCGTCTAGATTTCTAGGCTAATTACCAAGGAGATGAAGAATCATTTTCTGCCAATCATCTAATCGATTACTCTGAGAAAGTGGTGACATGTATCACACTTTATTCTGTGTACTACACTGTATAAAGTAAGCAACAGATTCCCATTATTATTATAAATATAATAATATACAAATACATTGTGTGTTGGTCCTTCCTCAGAAATGTTTAACTGGAGTAAATGTCATTTCCTGTATTCTGGTGCCTTTTAATTAAACAATTGCTTGTATAGCCTAAAATGGTTACCACATACCTGGCAAGGTTTCCTAGCAGAAACATCAGATGACTGTTAGAACATAGTGTAAGTGTAATTTAATGCTCTGACAAAGACTACATGATGCCTTTAAAAGCAACAGGCAAACAACTGAACGTCTACTTAAATCCTAGCTTGTTTAGTGACCGTAAGTGAGCTGAGCAGCAGATATGATAAGAAGCTTTTTTTACCTTGCTGTGTGTGTGAGTTTTATTTGAATGGACTGAGGCTTCATCTGCAGCGCTACGTTTTGGTTTTTAAGTGTTTGAGTTTTGATCAAAAGTGATCTCGGTGCACCGAGGGTTTTTATCTCCAGTAGAAGAACTAATCTCTGTTTACACTAACACGCCCAAACCTCATATCTCATCATCCTGGTATACTGGACATAAACAGGAGGCAGCGTGGAGACTCCGCCCCCTGCTGGTAGTTACTATGGTAACATTAGTAGTGTTCATCAGATCAATCAGAACAAGACATTGTGACCGATAAGACCCAATCAGGAGGAGAAACGTTGTTTGCAGGGGGAATGAGAGGGGGGGAACGCCAGAGCAGGGGGGAATGAGAGGGGGGAACGCCAGAGCAGGGGGAATGAGAGGGGGGAATGCCAGAGCAGGGGGAATGAGAGGGGGGGACGCCAGAGCAGGGGGAATGAGAGGGGGGGGGAAACGCCAGAGCAGGGGGAATGAGAGGGGAAACGCCAGAGCAGGGGGAATGAGGGGGGAACGCCAGAGCAGGGGGAATGAGAGGGGGGAACACCAGAGCAGGGGGAATGAGAGGGGGGGAACACCAGAACAGGGGGAATGAGAGGGGGGAAACACCAGAGCAGGGGGAATGATAGGGGGGGAACCCCAGAGCAGGGGGAATGATGGGGGGGGGGAACGCCAGAGCAGGGGAAATGAGAGGGGGGAAACACCAGAGCAGGGGGAATGAGAGGGGGGGAACACCAGAGCAGGGGGAATGATGGGGGGGGAACGCCAGAGCAGGGGAAATGAGAGGGGGAAATGCCAGAGCAGGGGGAATGAGAGGGGGAAACACCAGAGCAGGGGGAATGAGAGAACTTTCAGACTCTCAGATGGTGTTAATGCCTCACTGTAAGAACTTTTAGACCCTCAGATTGTGTTGATACGATACAACTTTATTGTCAGCCAAAGGCTGAAATTCTTTGTACATCCCTGGGTAGCTTGTTTAAGATGAGCACGTAGACATACATCCAAAAACAGTAAATGACATACACATACATCCTAATGAGTACATACACATACATCCTAATGAGTACATACACATACATCCTAATGAGTACATACACATACATCCTAATGAGGACATACACATACATCCTAATGAGTACATACACATACATCCTAATGAGTACATACACATACATCCTAATGAGGACATACACATACATCCTAATGAGTACATACACATACATCCTAATGAGTACATACACATACATCCTAATGAGGACATACACATACATCCTAATGAGGACATACACATACATCCTAATGAGGACATACACATACATCCTAATGAGTACATACACATACATCCTAATGAGTACATACACATACATCCTAATGAGGACATACACATACATCCTAATGAGGACATACACATACATCCAAACATTCATGAGATTAATAACACCAGCAAACATACATGAGATGTGAGTGATGCCTCACTGTAAGAACTTTTTGACCCTCAGATCGTGTTGATGCCTCACTGTAAGAACCTGGAGATCTTCACGGGATCTTCAGAAGAAGGAGAGTCCAGCGGGAACAGCGGTTGGGAAACTTTTCAGCGTTATCGTTGTCTGGAGAACAGCCAGGGCGTTATCAAGTCGCAGATGACCGACATCTGCAGAAACTTCATCTTCAGCATCTCTGCCATGCTGCACCAGGGAGCCAAAGGTACACCAGTCCACCTTAAATCTGATGACATACAGTACATACACATCACTCTTCAGATTCTTTCAACTCTATTTGTGGTGCTTTTTGAAATATTTTGACACTCTTTTTAAATGTAATTACTCCAAAACCATTCGTCCACATCAGTAAAGATGTAAATGTTTCCACAGAAGAGATTTGAAGAATTTCAAAAAAGCGAACTTCAACTTTTCAGCATTCAGGCCAAATTATGTCTTTACACATTGCTCTAGGACAGATCTGGGCCTCACTCTACAGAAAGCTGAGACTCCAACATACTTACTCTTTCTTCCTGTTTGTGTTGAACTCTTGAGTGATGTCACTCATCAATGAAGCAATGTTTCCATCTCGTTGATCCTTGACTTCCTAAACAAGACTCGACTAGTCTCTTCTTCAGTGTCTTCAGACCGTCTGGCTCATAAATCTGTCACCGTCGCTCCCTTAGGAAAGGATCTGTCAACAAGTTTTCCTGTTGGTTGTCTCGAACTCATCTCCTGTTTGGACTCTTGCCAGAATGCCAGTGTGATCCTCACCCTTTATGTTTGGACTCTGTTTCCCAGAATGCCAGTGTGATCCTCAGGGCTCCCTGAGCACGGTGTGCGATCCCAGCGGCGGTCAGTGTCGATGTCGGCCCAACGTGGTCGGCAGGAACTGTGACAGATGTTCTCCGGACACCTTCCAGTTTGGACCCAACGGCTGCAGAGGTCAGAAGCCCCATCCCTTCATCGGTTTTGTTCTTGGCAACAGATATAACCTTTCCCTACAGTCCCGACCATAAACTGTATACAAACTGTGTTGTGTGTGTTTGCAGCTGTAAACCTGTAAACTGTATATGTATATATGTTCTAGTGTTTCTGTGTTATGTGTGTTTGCAGCTGTAAACCTGTACACTGTATATGTATATATGTTATAGTATTTCTGTGTTGTGTGTGTTTGCAGCTGTAAACCTGTACACTGTATATGTATATATGTTATAGTGTTTCTGTGTTGTGTGTGTTTGCAGCTGTAAACCTGTACACTGTATATGTATATATGTTATAGTGTTTCTGTGTTGTGTGTGTTTGCAGCTGTAAACCTGTACACTGTATATGTATATATGTTATAGTATTTCTGTGTTGTGTGTGTTTGCAGCCTGTGCGTGCGACCCTCAGGGCTCTCAGAGTTCGTTCTGCGATCAGCTGAGTGGTCAGTGCGTCTGTGTTTCCGGAGCATACGGTCGGCAGTGTGAGCGCTGTCTGCCGGGTCACTGGGGCTTCCCAACCTGCCGACCCTGCTCCTGCAACGGACACGCCGACGACTGCCAGGCCGACACGGGACGCTGCTTCAACTGCAGGGACCACAGCACCGGACACACCTGTGACAGGTGAGACACACCTGAGATATAAAACCAACTGTGACAGGTGAAACACACCTGAGATATACAACACACTGAGACAGGTGAGATACAAAACAGACTGTGAGAGGTGAGATATACCTTAGATATGAAATACACTGAGACAGGTGAGATATACCTTGGATATAAAACACACTGAGACAGGTGAGATATACCTGAGATATAAAACACACTGTGAGAGGTGAGATATACCTGAGATACAAAACACACTGAGAGAGGTGAGATATACCTGAGATATAAAACACACTGAGACAGGTGAGATATACCTGAGATATAAAACACACTGAAACAGGTGAGATATACCTGAGATATAAAACACACTAATAGAGGTGAGATATACCTGAGATATAAAACACACTGAGACAGGTGAGATATACCTGAGATATAAAACACACTGAGACAGGTGAGATATACCTGAGATATAAAACACACTGTGAGAGGTGAGATATACCTGAGATATAAAACACACTGTGAGAGGTGAGATATACCTGAGATATAAAACACACTATGAGAGGTGAGATATACCTGAGATATAAAACACACTGAGACAGGTGAGATATACCGGAGATATAAAACACACTATGAGAGGTGAGATATACCTGAGATATAAAACACACTGTGAGAGGTGAGATATACCTGAGATACAAAACACACTGAGAGAGGTGAGATATACCTGAGATATAAAACACACTGAGAGAGGTGAGATATACCTGAGATATAAAACACACTATGAGAGGTGAGATATACCTGAGATATAAAACACACTGAGACAGGTGAGATATACCTGAGATATAAAACACACTATGAGAGGTGAGATATACCTGAGATATAAAACACACTGTGAGAGGTGAGATATACCTGAGATATAAAACACACTGAGAGAGGTGAGATATACCTGAGATATAAAACACACTGAGACAGGTGAGATATACCTGAGATATAAAACACACTGAGACAGGTGAGATATACCTGAGATATAAAACACACTGAGACAGGTGAGATATACCTGAGATATAAAACACACTGTGATAGGTGAGATATACCTGAGATATAAAACACACTAAGACAGGTGAGATATACCTGAGATATAAAACACACTGTGAGAGGTGAGATATACCTGAGATATAGCTACAACTTCAGACTTTTGAACCAATAACTGGTCCTCATCACTTCCTGTGTCTCCCCTCTGTCCAGGTGTCTGGATGGTTACTATGGCGACCCGGTGTTGGGGTCAGGTGACCACTGTCGCCCCTGCATGTGTCCCGACGGCCCCGGCAGCCTGCGGCAGTTTGCAGGAAGCTGTTACCGTGGCGACGACTCTCAGCAGGCAGTCTGTGTCTGCAACACTGGATTCAGAGGTAAGAAAAACTTTATTAACACTAACAGTAAGGTAATACAGAGGTAAGAAAAACTTTAACACTAACAGTAAGGTAAATACACAGAGGTAAGAAAAACTTTATTAACACTAACAGTAAGGTAACCATACAGAGGTAAAAAAAAAAACTTTATTAACACTAACAGTAAGGTAACTATACAGAGGTAAGAAAAACTTTATTAACACTAACAGTAAGGTAACCATACAGAGGTAAAAAAAAAAAGTTATCTTATTTAACTTAACAGATTAAAACTTAGTTGAAACAGAGGTTTATCAACAGAAGTAAATACTTTGAACATTGAAGTAGATCAAAATGCAAATGAATGCATTAAAAAAAAAATTTTATTAGGTAAATTTCCCAATGGATCAGTTTTAAATCCGAGACTAGATTAGAGGATAAAACCAAATAATAACAGTTTGACCTTCAGCCTGAGGCTCTCCTTCTCAGCAGGAACTTTTCTGAGAGAAATAAACACGAGTCAAACAGAAGCTGCCCTGCAGATACTAACGGGTCTAATCTAAAGAGAAGAGTGATTTAGTGTGATGGAAACAGGTTTGATTTAAAGAGAAGAGTGATTTAGTGTGATGGAAACAGGTTTGATTTAAAGAGAAGAGTGATTTAGTGTGATGGAAACAGGTTTGATTTAAAGAGAAGAGTGATTTAGTGTGATGGAAACAGGTTTGATTTAAAGAGAAGAGTGATTTAGTGTGATGGAAACAGGTTTGATTTAAAGAGAAGCTGTGATTTAGTGTGATGGAAACAGGTTTGATTTAAAGAGAAGCTGTGATTTAGTGTGATGGAAAAAGAGGCTGAGAGCAGGAATGTGATGTACTCTGTTATTACGGCAGGAAATGAGATGTTGAGGCTGGAATCAGCTGCTGACAGACGCAGTAATCCCAAATGTTCTCCTTTTTGTTTCCACTTTAAATCTCCAACAGACTGGATCGCACATGAATATCTTCTGAGTTTATGACTTTACTCATCTTTACAAAACTGGTTTCTGATTGGCTGTCAGGTTTAAATAGAATGAACTTCCGTTGTGAGGAGAGGACAGTCACTGCTGGCGTCTGGAAACAACTGATTGTTATATTTTACAGATGACACTGTTCGTCAGAAATGTCAGACGTCTGTAACTCTTCTTCTTCTTCTTCTTCTCTGCAGGTGCTCGCTGTGACGAGTGCTCCCCTGGTTACTATGGAAACCCTGGGGAGGTGGGAGGGCAGTGTCAGCCCTGTCAGTGCAACAACAACATCGACATGTTGGACCCAGAGTCCTGCGACGCCCAGACCGGCGAGTGTCTGCGCTGCCTTTACCACAGCGAGGGCGCTTCCTGCCAGAGCTGCAAGCTGGGTTACTACGGCAACGCCCTGCTGCAGGACTGTAGCAGTGAGTATACTGGCTTTACTGGGTACCATTTAAGGCTCATCTTATTAAAGGTCCTTTTAGTTTAACATGAAACCGCCCCGAAATCCCCATCACCAAACCCACCAGACTCCATGTAAATAATCAGGACTTTTATCATTGTAAAACACACTTCATTTAATCAGGACTTTCAGCGTGTATAGATCCAGCATATTTCCACTAGACTCCATGTAAATAATCAGGACTTTTAGCGTGTATAGAGCCAGCATATCTCCACCAGACTCCATGTAAATAATCAGGACTTTTAGCGTGTATAGAGCCAGCATATCTCCACATGTAAATGGGTGATTTAAGGGTTTATATCAACCAAACCAGAGTGGTGATTGTTGGAACAGTGGAAAGATTTTATTTATAGTATAAAATCATAACGAGTTATCTTGAGACACTTTACATATAAAGTTCGTCTAGATCACACTATAATTTACAAAGACACAACAATTCCAATAATTCCCCCTAGAGCAAGCAGTAGCAGAGCACTGCAGGGCGTAGCAGGACGTAGCAGGGTGTAACAGGACGTAGCAGGGCACTGCAGAGTGTAGCAGGGCATAGCAGAGCATAGCAGGGCGCGCAGCAGGACCACGGCGACAGGCTGCAACCATGATTTAGTGGCCACCCTAATCCAAGGAAACATGCTGGGCGGAAAAAAAAAACATAAGGACTCCAGGGAATAAGCTCCCCAGAGCTAGGTTAGTAACGAGCATTTCTGGAACATGGAAGCACACAGATGGAAAGAGAGAGGAGAGGGAAGCTCAGTGTGTCAAAGGAAGTCCCCCGAAAGTCTAAAACTATAACAGCATAGCTAAGAGAGACAAGTTAAGGAGAGGAGCTTGGTCAGGCTAGAACTCTCCCAACCAGATCGGGCTGTACTGGCCTGCCTCCCTCTACTTTGATTATATTATTGATTATATGGTAGATGAATCTGACGACTATGACGAGAAGCAGGGCTAGGTGGATGCTGCAACTCCTCACTCCCTAACTATAAGCTTTATCGAAGAGGAGAGTTTTAAGTTTACTCTTAAATGTGGTGACAGTGTCTGCAATATGATCTCTTTTCTTAGTTCTCGTCAGAACATGTGCTGCAGCATTCTGGATCAGCTGGAGAGTCTTAAGGGACTTATTTGAGCAACCTGACAGTAGGGAATTACAATAGTCCAGCCTGGACGTAACGAATGCATGGGCTAGTTTTTCCAGCATCGTTTTGAGACAGGATATTCCTAATTTTGGCAATGTTACGAAGATGAAAAAAGGCTGTTTTTGAGGTTTGTTTTAGATGGGCGTTAAAGGATATATCCTGATCAAAAATAACTCCTAGATTTCTGACAGTAGTGCTGGAGGCCAGGGCAATACCATCCAGAGTAGCTATATCTTTAGATAATGAAGTTCGGAGGTGTTTAGGGCCCAGCACAATAACTTCAGTTTTGTTAGAGTTTAACATCACATGGTCATCCAGGATTTTATATCTTTGATGCATGCTTGAAGTTTAGCTAGCTGACTGGTTTCGTCTGGTTTGATTGACAAGTATAATTGGGTGTAATCCGCATAACAGTGAAAGTTAATTGAGTTTTTCCTAATAATATTACCAAGAGGAAGCATATATAAGGAGAAAAGAATTGGTCCAAGCACTGAGCCTTGTGGAACGCCATGGCTAACTTTAGCGTGCCTTGAGATGGATTAGAGAAATAGGACTTACCAGCTTAGTGCGATTCCTTTAATGCCAACTAAATGTTCCAGTCTCTGTAGCAGGATGGTATGGTCAATAGTGTTGAATGCAGCACTAATAAGACAAGTATGGAGACAAGTCCTTTGTCTGCAGCAGTTAGAAGGTTGTTAGTAATTGTCACCAGTGCTGTCTCTGTGCTATGATGCTTTCTAAATTCGAAAGTCCTCAAATAAACTATTGCTATGTAGAAAGTCACATAACTGATTAGCAACTACCTTCTCAAGGATCCTGGAGAGAAAGGGAAGGTTAGATATAGGTCTATAGTTTGCTAAGACCTCAGGATCGAGGGTGGTTTTTTTCAGAAGAGGTTTTATCACAGCTACTTTAAATGACTGCGGTACGTAACCTGTTAATAAAGACATATTGATCATATCTAGTAATAAAGTGTTAACCACGGGTAACGCTTCTTTGAGTAATCTCATTGGGATGGGTCTAGGAGACCGGTAGAAGGCTCAGCTGAAGATACCCTTTAACAGTAGTTGTTGAAGGTTTATAGGGTAAAAGCAGTCTAAGTATGTCATTCTTTCTAGCAGTCCTGTGTTTAAAAGTGAACCGTTAGAAGTTGAGGGCAAAAGGTGATGGATTTTATCTCTTAATTGTTATAATTTTATCATTAAAGGAGTTCATGAAGTCATCACTACTCAGAGCCAGAGGAATAGATGGCTCAATAGAGCTGTGGCTATCGGTCAGCCTGGCTACAGTGCTGAAAAGAAACCTTGGGTTGTTCTTGTTTTCTTCTATCAGTGATGAATAATAGTCTGATCTGGCATTTCTGAGGGCCTTCCTATAGGTTTTCTTGCCAATCTAAACAAGATTCTTCCAGTTTGGTGGAACGCCATTTACTTTCAAGTTTTCGCGAGGTTTGTTTTAATTTGCGACTTATACCAAGGTGCTAGTTTCCTTTGCTTCATCTTCTTTTTGAGGGGAGCAACCGAGTCTAAAGTTGTCCCTAGGCAGGCTGTAGCACCAGCTAGACAATTATCAATTTGGGGGGGACTAAAGTTAACATAAAGGTCCTCTGTTATATTAAAGCACGGCATTGAATTAAATGCTGAATTAAATGAAGTGTGTTTTACGATTATAAAAGAGGAGTCTGGTGGAGTTTGGTGATGGTGATTTCGGGGCTGTTTCATGTTAAACTAAAAGGATCTTACTCTTTAACTAAAAAGTCTATCTCTGTAGGGATCCATCCCATAATGTTATCAGACACTTAGAATAATAATCTGAGTCTGTCAGCAGCAACAACAGAACTTGTAGTGGACTCTAACAGCTGCCGAAGATGAAACACTTGATTAACCTGTGGATGAATGGTGATGTGGTCTGGTTCTGTAACCTCTGGGTGAATGGTAATGTGGTTTGGCTCTGTAACCTGTGGATGAATGGTGATGTGTTCTGGTTCTGTAACCTGTGGATGAATGGTGATGTGTTCTGGTTCTGTAGCCTCTGGGTGAATGGTGATGTGTTCTGGTTCTGTAACCTGTGGATGAATGGTGATGTGTTCTGGTTCTGTAACCTCTGGATGAATGGTGATGTGTTCTGGTTCTGTAACCTCTGGATGAATGGTGATGTGTTCTGGTTCTGTAACCTCTGGATGAATGGTGATGTGTTCTGGTTCTGTAACCTCTGGATGAATGGTGATGTGTTCTGGTTCTGTAACCTCTGGGTGAATGGTGATGTGGTCTGGTTCTGTAGCCTCTGGGTGAATGGTGATGTGTTCTGGTTCTGTAACCTCTGGGTGAATGGTGATGTGTTCTGGTTCTGTAACCTCTAGGTGAATGGTGATGTGGTCTGGTTCTGTAACCTCTGGGTGAATGGTGATGTGGTCTGGTTCTGTAGCCTCTGGGTGAATGGTGATGTGTTCTGGTTCTGTAACCTGTGGGTGAATGGTGATGTGTTCTGGTTCTGTAACCTGTGGGTGAATGGTGATGTGTTCTGGTTCTGTAACCTGTGGGTGAATGGTGATGTGGTCTGGTTCTGTAACCTCTGGGTGAATGGTGATGTGGTCTGGTTCTGTAACCTCTGGGTGAATGGTGATGTGGTCTGGTTCTGTAACCTCTGGGTGAATGGTGACGTGGTCTGGTTCTGTAACCTCTGGGTGAATGGTGATGTGTTCTGGTTCTGTAACCTCTGGGTGAATGGTGACGTGGTCTGGTTCTGTAGCCTCTGGGTGAATGGTGACGTGTTCTGGTTCTGTAACCTCTGGGTGAATGGTGATGTGGTCTGGTTCTGTAACCTCTGGGTGAATGGTGATGTGGTCTGGTTCTGTAGCCTCTGGGTGAATGGTGACGTGGTCTGGTTCTGTAACCTCTGGGTGAATGGTGATGTGTTCTGGTTCTGTAACCTCTGGGTGAATGGTGACGTGGTCTGGTTCTGTAGCCTCTGGGTGAATGGTGACGTGGTCTGGTTCTGTAGCCTCTGGGTGAATGGTGACGTGTTCTGGTTCTGTAACCTCTGGATGAATGGTGATGTGGTCTGGTTCTGTAGCCTCTAGGTGAATGGTGATGTGTTCTGGTTCTGTAGCCTCTGGGTGAATGGTGATGTGGTCTGGTTCTGTAACCTGTGGGTGAATGGTGATGTGTTCTGGTTCTGTAACCTGTGGGTGAATGGTGATGTGTTCTGGTTCTGTAACCTGTGGGTGAATGGTGATGTGGTCTGGTTCTGTAGCCTCTGGGTGAATGGTGATGTGTTCTGGTTCTGTAACCTCTGGGTGAATGGTGACGTGGTCTGGTTCTGTAGCCTCTGGGTGAATGGTGATGTGTTCTGGTTCTGTAACCTCTGGGTGAATGGTGATGTGTTCTGGTTCTGTAACCTCTGGGTGAATGGTGATGTGGTCTGGTTCTGTAGCCTCTGGGTGAATGGTGATGTGGTCTGGTTCTGTAGCCTCTGGGTGAATGGTGACGTGGTCTGGTTCTGTAGCCTCTGGGTGAATGGTGATGTGTTCTGGTTCTGTAGCCTCTGGGTGAATGGTGATGTGTTCTGGTTCTGTAGCCTCTGGGTGAATGGTGATGTGGTCTGGTTCTGTAGCCTCTGGGTGAATGGTGATGTGGTCTGGTTCTGTAGCCTTTGGGTGAATGGTGATGTGGTCTGGTTCTGTAGCCTCTGGGTGAATGGTGATGTGTTCTGGTTCTGTAACCTCTGGGTGAATGGTGACGTGGTCTGGTTCTGTAGCCTCTGGGTGAATGGTGATGTGTTCTGGTTCTGTAACCTCTGGGTGAATGGTGATGTGTTCTGGTTCTGTAACCTCTGGGTGAATGGTGACGTGGTCTGGTTCTGTAGCCTCTGGGTGAATGGTGATGTGTTCTGGTTCTGTAACCTCTGGGTGAATGGTGATGTGTTCTGGTTCTGTAACCTCTGGGTGAATGGTGATGTGTTCTGGTTCTGTAACCTCTGGGTGAATGGTGATGTGGTCTGGTTCTGTAGCCTCTGGGTGAATGGGCTTTGGTTAGGCTTAATGGTGAGTAAGTATCTGCCTCTCCGTCCCCAGAGTGCATCTGTAACCGGCTGGGCAGCGAGCCGTCCGGCTGCCCTCCATCCGGAGACTGTGACTGCGAGCGCAGCAGCGGTCAGTGTCACTGCCTCCCCAATGTGATGGGGAGGCACTGCGACCGCTGCGCCGCCGACACCTGGAACATGGCGAGCGGCCGCGGCTGTCAGGCCTGCGACTGCGACGCCAAACACTCACATGGGACGTCCTGCAACGAGGTGAGGAGCCACCGACACAGGATCACAACAAAATACACCAAAAAAAGCTTTTATCTTCAGTTTCTAAATCATTTACAATAATTCTTTCAAACACTAAGCCCATTCTGAGCCTCTGGTTTCTTGTGCATGTTGAACATGAGTTTGTTTGTTCCACAGATCAGCGGTCAGTGTTCCTGTCAGCCCGGCTTTGGAGGAAGAACATGCAGCGAGTGTAGAGAGCTGTTCTGGGGAGACCCAGAGGTCAAATGTCACGGTACGCTCACTCTTTATATCCTCGCTAAGAAATCAGAGAACTGGAGTGGTTCAAACAATCAAACATTAGTGTTTCTGATTCATTAAAACATGTCCCAACATCAGAAAACGGAGAGAAAAATGAGTGTTGATAATAACTCTTCAGTCAGACAGTAGGGCTGGCTGTACAACGTGATACTTTGAGTCTATTTCACCTGAGAAACACGTTAACATGAGGTTTTGAATCTGATTGTAGTCAGATGGAATGAAGGAATCTAACCTACAGTTTTTACCAAAGAGCACCACTGATTTTCAAAAACATGAACTCTCCAGTTCCTCAGTTTTCTTATTTATTTTACACTTCAATAAATATTGGATCGTAATGTGCTTAAAAATATGAATTTCAACCAGATTGTGTGAACTGAGCTTATTCTAATTCTTTACTTGGTGAAAATAAATGGCGGACATCGTTCTGTTTCCTCGCTCTGGAGGATAAAAGACATCAGAACAGACAGAAAACATGAATGGAACTGCTGAGTCAGGGTTCAGATCCGTGAGGGAGGGAGAAACTGCTGAGTCAGGGTTCAGATCAGTGAGGGGGGGAGAAACTGCTGAGTCAGGGTTCAGATCTGTGAGGGAGGGAGAAACTGCTGAGTCAGGGTTCAGATCCGTGAGGGAGGGAGAAACTGCTGAGTCAGGGTTCAGATCCGTGAGGGAGGGAGAAACAGCTGAGTCAGGGTTCAGATCTGTGCGGGAGTGAGAAACTGCTGAGTCAGGGTTCAGATCTGTGAGGGAGAAACTGCTGAGTCAGGGTTCAGATCTGTGCGGGAGGGAGAAACTGCTGAGTCAGGGTTCAGATATATATTAAGTCAAGATGTTCCCTGAGGCCCGACGGTCCTGTCGCCATGGAGACGAGACCGGAGATCTGTCTGAACCTCCAAATATGCCCAAAATCCACAAAGAGGCTTTGTTAGTGACGAGCTGAGCTGAGGGACTCCATGATGTTTGTTTCTGCAGCTTAAATACAAACCAGATGTCACACATGCACACACACACACACACATTCACACACACACACACACACACACACATTCTCACACACACACACACACACACACACACACACACACATTCTCACACACACACACACACACACACTCACACACACATTCTCAGCAGTTTTTTTAAACAGGAAGTTTGTCTCTGAGGAGTCTTCCTGTGTGTCTCTGTGTAATCCTGGTTGTGTGTGTATTTCAGTGTGTAACCCTGTGTGTGTGTGTGTGTGTGTGTGTGTCTCTCTGTGTCTAACCCTGGTTGTGTGTGTGACAGTGTGTAACCCTGGTTGTGTGTGTGTGACAGTGTGTAACCCCTGTGTGTGTGTGTGTGTGTGTGTGTGTGTGTGTGTGTGTGTGTGTGTGTGTGTGTGACAGTGTGTAACCCTGGTTGTGTGTGTGTGACAGTGTGTAACCCTGCTTGTGTGTGTGTGTGTGTGTGTGTGTGTGACAGTGTGTAACCCTGCTTGTGTGTGTGTGTGTGTGTGTGTGTGTGTGTGACAGTGTGTAACCCTGCTTGTGTGTGTGTGTGAGACAGTGTGTAACCCTGCTTGTGTGTGTGTGAGACAGTGTGTAACCCTGCTTGTGTGTGTTTCAGCGTGTGACTGCGACCCTCGCGGCACGGCATCACCACAGTGTAACCATGGCAACGGTCACTGCGTGTGTGTGGAGGGCGTGTCTGGCCCGCGCTGCGACGTCTGCGCCCGCGGCTTCTCCGGGACGTTCCCCGACTGCCAGCGCTGCCACCAGTGCTTCTCCGAGTGGGACGCCGTCATCGGCCAGCTGGCCAATCAGACGCACCGCCTGGTCAACAAGGTGAACGCCGTCAGAGCCAGCGGCGTCAGCGGGCCGTACAGGAAGTCCATCGACAGCCTGGAGAAGTCCGCCGCCGACATCCGACTCATCCTGAACCAGAACCCGGCAGAGCAACCGCTGATCCATGTCCAGGACCTGCTGCAGCAGGCCAGGTTATTATTATCATACATATCATATATTATATATTATATATTATGTATTATGTATTACATATTATATATTATATATTATCTTTGATCTGGACTCCATATATATCAACTGATGATCAATGTCCAGGACCTGCTGCAGCAGGCCAGGTTATTATTATCATACATATCATATATTATATATTATATATTATGTATTATGTATTACATATTATATATTATATATTATCTTTGATCTGGACTCCATATATATCAACTGATGATCAATGTCCAGGACCTGCTGCAGCAGGCCAGGTTATTATTATCATATATATCATATCGTATATATTAGATATCATATATTATATACTCTATATTATGTATTCTATATTATCTTTAATTCTGATTCCAGCAGGCCAGGTTATTATTATCATATATATCATATAGTATATATGCTATATCATATATGTATTATATATTGTATATTATGTGTTATATATTATATTTAATTCTGACTCCAGCAGGCCAGGTTATTATTATCATATATATCATATATTATGTATTCTATATTATATTTTAGAGGCATCAGATTTCTACGCTTTTGATCCTTTTGTGGGGGTTCTTTGACGCTCTTAACACCAAACACTAGCAGATGATATTAAATCTGCAGCAGCAGATGATATTAAATCTGCAGCAGCAGATGATATTAAATCTGCAGCAGCAGATGATATTAAATCTGCAGCAGCAGATGATATTAAATCTGCAGCAGCAGATGATATTAAATCTGCAGCAGCAGATGATATTAAAGCTGCAGCAGCAGATGATATTAAATCTGCAGCAGCAGATGATATTAAATCTGCAGATGATATTAAATCTGCAGCAGATGATATTAAATCTGCAGCAGCAGATGATATTAAATCTGGAGCAGCAGATGATATTAAAGCTGCAGCAGCAGATGATATTAAAGCTGCAGCAGCAGATGATATTAAAGCTGCAGCAGCAGATGATATTAAATCTGCAGCAGCAGATGATATTAAAGCTGCAGCAGCAGATGATATTAAAGCTGCAGCAGCAGATGATATTAAATCTGCAGCAGCAGATGATATTAAATCTGCAGCAGCAGATGATATTAAATCTGGAGCAGCAGATGATATTAAAGCTGCAGCAGCAGGCCAGGTGAGATGAAATGAACTCTGTTTGTTCCCCCAGTGACCTGATGGGGGCCCTGAGCCAGACGTTGAACCACACTGAGCAGACTGTGGACCAGCTGCAGGAAGAGGATTCGGCTGCAGGAAGTAAACTGGGCTCTGTGACGGCGGACGCTCAGAAACTGGAGCGCACGGTTCTGGAGCTGCTGGACCAGGTCCAGTTCATCAAGAACTCCAACATCAGGGGTGAAAAAAAAAAAACTTCCTGTTCTGTAAAACGACTTCCTGTTCTGTAAAACTACTTCCTGTTCTGTAACATCAGGGCCACGTTCAGCCCCGACAAACCATGGCAGACCATTTATTTAAACTGAAACGGGAGGGCGTTGAACACCCTTACACCACTTTTTATTACCACGAGTAACAGACACGTCTCTGCTGATTGGCTGTCAGCTGGGACACAGCCAATCCACCAGAGACACGTCTCTGCTGATTGGCTGTCAGCTGGGACACAGCCAACAAACCAGAAACACGTCTCTGCTGATTGGCTGTCACCTGGGACACAGCCAATAAACCAGACACGTCCCAGCTGACAGCCAATCAGCAGAGAAAATGACTCCAATGTTCCAAGGAAACCGTTCACCACGGTAACCATAGCATACCATTGAACGTTCCCCAGAGTCTCACGGTCGACGGTTATATTTTAAACTGGGCCAGAGTTTATAACCACTAACTACTCAAGGTCCCCTTACTCACTTAATGCAGAAAAAGTCAGTTAAAGTATTTAAAGCAAGCTGACGAAATGGACAAAAAATAGACGTTGCACGTGTCGGACCACAGAAGGTTTAGTGCTAACTCTGGGGGCTTGAAGTGTAAGCCAATCAGTGGAGCCAGGATGATGTCAGGTGGCAGATCTCAAACAAGGGCTGACTCCATATATCATTTAGTACAAGTAGAACCAGTTCTTCATCTCCAGTGGATTTCCTGGGATCAATACATTGCAATGCTTCCAAAACATTAGGGTGACATCTCCACTGCTACTGATCTCATCTGCCATGTTTATGGCAGTTTATGTTTGGAGATAATTGACTCCAACAGATGTAGAGTGGGTGTTACTGTGGAAAAAGCTCGGTTATTAAACTTTCTGCGACACTGTGTCTTTCATGGAGTATTTCATGGAGTATTTCTTAACCATGCTTTAGGTCATTGAGCACTATTCCCTAAATCAAAGAGTTTAGTCTCCGGTTCAGCTGAGTTCGGAGATTTTATTAATATTGATTATGGATTAACATCTTTAGTAGACTTTAAATTAGGGCTGGGCGATATATCGATATAAAAAATATATCGATATATTTTTAAATGAGATATGGAATTAGACCATATCGCATATATCGATATAGTTCAAATGTGATCCTTGCTCCCATAGATATATACACAGATGTCGCCTTGAGGTTCTAAACATACGTCAAAACCGCCGCCATCTTGGAACAGGGGTCCGAAGCATTCAGATCAACGCTAAAGATGCCGGACTTTTGTACTGTTTAATTATGTTCGATAGAGGAAATGAAAAGAACAAACAGCAATGAATAACATTTAACAGGTGACCATGTGTTTTATGATTATGTATGCCGCCTTCGACCAGCAACCTGAGCTCCGGCGGCAGCGGGAGGCGGAGAGCTCCGTGGCCGGCCGCAGCGTCTCTTCCCCCGGGAAAAACACAGCTTTGCCTCGCTGCTGGGTCCCCGCTGATCCAAATCGGACCAGCCAAAGACAGAGTGGTGATCGGTAGGATCTTACACGTAGTCCAGGACGACCTGTATGTCGATATCGGCGGAAAGTTCCACTAAGTTTGCCGGCGGCAGGCGGACGGAGAGAAGCTACAGCGGGCAGCAGAGACCGTCTGCAGCTGCAGGATCTGGAGCTCAGTGCCCGTTAAAATGACATGTAACGCATAAATACATACAGAAATAAATAGTGGAGGAATGAGCCTGGACATTTCAGTCTGTTTTAAACTTCACCTTGAAGCAGAAACTCTTAGTTCAGAAGGGTGAAGTTTCCGTTTGGACTCAGATCTGTGAACCGATCATAATAAATATTCTTTGTATTAACACATTAATTAGTTTCTTTGTTTTGTAGTCGATAGTTCATCTTTTAGTTTACTTAAGTGGAAGCAGTATCAAGTGGAAGAATGGGACTATAAACCTAGGCTTACAGGCATGAGGCATTACATTTTGAACAAAGTAGATTATATTAATATCAAAAGCTTAATTGACCTTTGGAACGAATCACAAATATGGAGCTTTGATTTCAAAAAAAGGTACTCTTGTTATACAGTATTTAGGTTTACATTTTATTGTTATTTGAACAGCTGAGCATTTAATCATGAACCAGGTGAAGAAACCGGTTTATTATTTATTTGATTTTGCAACTGTTTCTATGAAACTACTTGTGACATGTCATATTTGATTTTGGCTTTGACTGAACATTTGCTCTCACTTTGCGGAAAAAAATATCGGGATATATATCGTATATCGATATTGAGCCAAAATATATCGGGATATGACTTTTGGTCCATATCGCCCAGCCCTACTTTAAATAAAGTTTTCTTCATCTGACCTTTACTTCCTGTGTGTTGCCAGGGGCGACGGACAGCGTCACTAAGTACTTCCTGCAGTCCCAGGCGTCTGAAGCTCGAGCCAACGCCTCCACCATCGAGGCCGGCGGCGCCGTGGAAACCTCAGGCGCTCTACGGCAACTCACAGAAGACAAACTGAACCGAACCAAAGAGGAGTTCCTGAGGAGACACACTGAGCATGCTCAGAAGCTCGATGACCTGGCGGGAGAGCTGCAGACTCTGGACCAATCAGAGATAAGCCACAAGGTGCCACATTATTATATCTTTCTGTTTTTATTATTTCTACAAGGAGCCAGATTATTGTATGTTTTGTTTTGTGTTTATAACACATTAAGTTAGTTCCCTAACCAGTTTGTAATAGTTACGCTGGATGTGAACAAACATTCAGACAGAAAATGATTCAAACTAAATACCTGACAGCGACCACATACAGATTGAGGCCGTGTAGATGATCTATGATCTATATAAATATATTTTATGAACTAAACAGATCCAACCTTTATTTCTCCTGGTTCTCTCAGACCTGTGGCAGTCCATCCTCGGGTCAGGACTCGTGCTCGTCCTCTCCCTGCGGCGGTCTGGGCTGCGTGGACTCAGAGGGTCGGACTCGGTGTGGCGGCGAAGGGTGTGATGGCGTTGTGACGAAGGCCGACAGCATCTGGAAGCAGGCCCGAGACTCTGAACAGGAAATCACCAGCGCCATGGAGGAAGTGGAGAAACTCTCCAAGATGGTGAGTCTGGTCCTGGTCTGTTCTGAACCGTGGTCTCTATCTCCACAGTGCTATGGAGTAAGGACTGGCTACACCACAGATGCATTCGGGGATTCTGAGTTGTTTACATTTTTTTAAACCAATCCCAACGGTCCTGGGTGGTGCTGAGCTCCAGACGCAGCGACTGTGTCTCTGCTAAATAGTCTCAGGAAGGAACTGGTTCTGGTGGAACTAAAGAAAACTCCTCATCCAATATTAAATGAAGTTAACTGTTGACACAATATAGTAACATGAGCTATTTAAATTAGCTGATACATGACTAAACCTGATTGGCTCTTACCAGTAGCCTGGTTGACACCAGACCCTTCTCAGCTGTAACTGAGAGTGGGGGGGTCTGGGGAAGCTTCATTCACAGTGCATTTCCAAAGGGGCGTCACCAACGGACGCCGTTCAAATGCCTCTGGGGGCAATTGGAAATAGTCCTTCAACCAGTCAGACCAACAACCCATGTGACGTAGCAGCGACAGCGGCATCAACGGGTACAGTGGCCGCCATGTTGAATGTAAACAAGAAGCTGCTTGCCGTCGCTGCGCTATCTTCATCGTGTAAAGCCCGCCTCCACGGTTGTGATTGGTGCCTCAATTTGGAGAAATTAGAAATGGGCTTGAATGGGCTCCTGGCCAGACAGACTTGTAGAACAAATCTCAAATTTGCCAGAAGTTCGTCAGTGTTTCCCCAGGCTTTCTTACCAGTGTATCTCTGTGTGTACTTCGTCCACAGCAATCCCACCAATCAGTCCCAAAACCTCCCATTAAGAGAGGAGATGATCTAACATATTCTTTATAAAACCTCCCAGTTAGAGAGGAAATGATCTAACATATTCTTTATAAAACCTCCCAGTTAGAGAGGAAATGATCTAACATATTCTTTATAAAACCTCCCAGTTAGAGAGGAAATGATCTAACATATTCTTTATAAAACCTCCCAGTTAGAGAGGAAATTATCTAACATATTCTTTATAAAACCTCCCAGTTAGAGAGGAAATGATCTAACATATTCTTTATAAAACCTCCCAGTTAGAGAGGAAATGATCTAACATATTCTTCATAAAACCTCCCAGTTAGAGAGGAAATTATCTAACATATTCTTTATAAAACCTCCTAGTTAGAGAGGAAATGATCTAAACATATTCTTTATAAAACCTCCCAGTTAGAGAGGAAATTATCTAACATATTCTTTATAAAACCTCCTAGTTAGAGAGGAAATGATCTAAACATATTCTTTATAAAACCTCCCAGTTAGAGAGGAAATGATCTAACATATTCTTTATAAAACCTCCCAGTTAGAGAGGAGATGATCTAAACCTATTCTTTATAAAACCTCCTAGTTAGAGAGGAAATGATCTAACATATTCTTTATAAAACCTCCTAGTTAGAGAGGAAATGATCTAAACATATTCTTCAGAACTTGATATTTCAGCATGTAGCTCTCTAGCTACAAGATTGATGTTTCCAGAAAAGAACAGACTTTGTGAACGGAAACACACAGAGAGAGGATGTTTATCCTGGAAATGTTCTTCTTTTGATCCAGACTCAAGCTGGGTCTGACTGGTCCTGGTCTGGATCTGGTTCAGGTGTTCTCAGCAGTGTTTTGTCTGCAGGTGTCAGAGGCAAAACTGAAAGCAGACGAAGCGAAGCTCAGCGCTCAGGACGTCCTGATGAAGTCCAACAGAACCAAACAGAAAGTCCAGCAGAGTAACGAGGAGCTGAGAGGCCTCATCAGACAGATCCGAGACTTCCTCACAGGTACGCCTCTCACTTCCTGTTCATAAAAGAGACTTCCTCACAGGTACGCCTCTCACTTCCTGTTCATAAAAGAGACTTCTCCTGAGATCAGAGGTTTGGAGTCCCTGAGTCTGATATTCTGCAGCAGAATGGTCTGTATTGTCAGATATGTTTCAGAGGACACTGCCGTTTCACTGTGTTGTTTGTGTTGTTTCAGAGGATGCTGCAGACCTGGAGAGCATCGAGCTAGTTGCTAACGAGGTTCTGGCCATGCAGATGCCGAGCACGCCGGCTCAGCTGCAGAACCTGACCGAGGAGATCCGGCAGAAGCTGGGAGAGCTGGGACACGTGGAGAACATCCTGCAGCAGAGCGCCGCTGACATCCAGAGAGCCCAGAACCTGCTGGACCAGGCCCGCACAGCCAGGTATGTAACCCCTGTACATACATATACATATATATATATTCATATAAATATACCCATATACATCCAGAGAGCCAGGAACCTGCTGGACTAGGCCCGCAGGTCCAGGTGAGTCCGGCCTGTAGATGCACACAGCCAGCTCTGTCTGTTTCACTCAGGAACCTTAACACGTGAAATCTGTCAGTGACCCTTATCAAATTAAAACGATGGCCTTAATGTTCAGTACCAGCCTGTAATAAAGTGACTTCCTGTGTTTCTTCCTGTTTGTCAGCGAGGAGGCGGCGTATGTGAAGGACTCTGCAGAGAAGGTGAAGAAATCTCTGGAAGAAGCTCAGAGGGCTCAAAGCGCCGCCAGCAGCGCCATCCAGCAGGCTGCCGCCGACATCCAGAACACCAACACCCTGCTGTCCTCCGTCAGTATATATATCACTCTTATTCTGAAAATATTATAACTCTAGCACATCCAGAACACCAACACCCTGCTGTCCTCCGTCAGTATATATATCACTCTTATTCTGAAAATATTATAACTCTAGCACATCCAGAACACCAACACCCTGCTGTCCTCCGTCAGTATATATATCACTCTTATTCTGAAAATATTATAACTCTAGCACATCCAGAACACCAACACCCTGCTGTCCTCCGTCAGTATATATATCACTCTTATTCTGAAAATATTATAACTCTAGCACATCCAGAACACCAACACCCTGCTGTCCTCCGTCAGTATGTGTGTGTGTGTGTGTGTGTGTGTATATATATATATATATATATATATATATATATATATATATATATATATATAATCACTCTTATTCTGAAAGTATTCGTCAGTATTCGTACTACAGTTTTCACAATCATCGTGAAGTGTTGATGTCTGTGTTGTGTTCAGGTGAAGCGTGTTGCGTTCAGGTGAAGGTAACGTGTCTGTATTGCGTTCAGGTGTCGCGTGTTGCGTTCAGGTGAAGGTCACGTGTCTGTATTGCGTTCAGGTGATGCGTGTTGCATTCAGGTGAAGGTAACGTGTCTGTATTGCGTTCAGGTGACGCGTGTTGCGTTCAGGTGAAGGTAACGTGTCTTTATTGCGTTCAGGTGACGCATGTTGCGTTCAGGTGAAGGTAACGTGTCTTTATTGCGTTCAGGTGACGCATGTTGCGTTCAGGTGAAGGTAACGTGTCTGTATTGCGTTCAGGTGAAGCGTGTTGCGTTCAGGTGAAGGTGATGTGTCTGTATTGCGTTCAGGTGAAGGTGATGTGTCTGTATTGCGTTCAGGTGACGCGTGTTGCGTTCAGGTGAAGGTAACGTGTCTGTATTGCGTTCAGGTGACGCATGTTGCGTTCAGGTGAAGGTGACGTGTCTGTATTGCGTTCAGGTGAAGCGTGTTGCATTCAGGTGAAGGTGATGTGTCTGTATTGCGTTCAGGTGAAGGTGATGTGTCTGTATTGCGTTCAGGTGACGTGTGTTGCGTTCAGGTGAAGGTAACGTGTCTGTATTGCGTTCAGGTGAAGGTAACGTGTCTGTATTGCGTTCAGGTGACGCGTGTTGCGTTCAGGTGAAGGTAACGTGTCTGTATTGCGTTCAGGTGACGCGTGTTGCGTTCAGGTGAAGGTAACGTGTCTGTATTGCGTTCAGGTGACGCGTGTTGCGTTCAGGTAAAGGTAACGTGTCTGTATTGCGTTCAGGTGAAGGTAACGTGTCTGTATTGCGTTCAGGTGACGCGTGTTGCGTTCAGGTGAAGGTAACATGTCTGTATTGCGTTCAGGTGAAGCGTGTTGCGTTCAGGTGAAGGTAACGTGTCTGTATTGCGTTCAGGTGACGCGTGTTGCGTTCAGGTGAAGGTGACGTGTCTGTATTGCGTTCAGGTGAAGCGTGTTGCGTTCAGGTGAAGGTAACATATCTATATTGCGTTCAGGTGACGCATGTTGCGTTCAGGTAAAGGTAACGTGTCTGTATTGCGTTCAGGTGAAGGTAACGTGTCTGTATTGCGTTCAGGTGACACATGTTGCGTTCAGGTGAAGGTAACGTGTCTGTATTGCGTTCAGGTGAAGCGTGTTGCATTCAGGTGAAGGTGATGTGTCTGTATTGCGTTCAGGTGAAGTTGATGTGTCTGTATTGCGTTCAGGTGACGCGTGTTGCGTTCAGGTGAAGGTAAAGTGTCTGTATTGCGTTCAGGTGACGGGTGTTGCGTTCAGGTGAAGGTAAAGTGTCTGTATTGCGTTCAGGTGACGCGTGTTGCGTTCAGGTGAAGGTAAAGTGTCTGTATTGCGTTCAGGTGACGCGTGTTGCGTTCAGGTGAAGGTAACGTGTCTGTATTGTGTTCAGGTGAAGCGTGTTGCGTTCAGGTGAAGGTAACATATCTGTATTGCGTTCAGGTGACGCATGTTGCGTTCAGGTAAAGGTAACGTGTCTGTATTGCGTTCAGGTGAAGGTAACGTGTCTGTATTGCGTTCAGGTGAAGGTAACGTGTCTGTATTGCGTTCAGGTGACACATGTTGCGTTCAGGTGAAGGTAACGTGTCTGTATTGCGTTCAGGTGAAGGTAACGTGTCTGTATTGCGTTCAGGTGACACATGTTGCGTTCAGGTGAAGGTAACGTGTCTGTATTGCGTTCAGGTGAAGCGTGTTGCATTCAGGTGAAGGTGATGTGTCTGTATTGCGTTCAGGTGAAGTTGATGTGTCTGTATTGCGTTCAGGTGACGCGTGTTGCGTTCAGGTGAAGGTAAAGTGTCTGTATTGCGTTCAGGTGACGCGTGTTGCGTTCAGGTGAAGGTAACGTGTCTGTATTGCGTTCAGGTGACGCGTGTTGCGTTCAGGTAAAGGTAACGTGTCTGTATTGCGTTCAGGTGAAGGTAACGTGTCTGTATTGCGTTCAGGTGACGCATGTTGCGTTCAGGTGAAGGTGACGTGTCTGTATTGCGTTCAGGTGAAGCGTGTTGCGTTCAGGTGAAGGTAACGTGTCTGTATTGCGTTCAGGTGAAGGTAACGTGTCTGTATTGCGTTCAGGTGACGCATGTTGCGTTCAGGTGAAGGTGACGTGTCTGTATTGCGTTCAGGTGAAGCGTGTTGCATTCAGGTGAAGGTGAGGTGTCTGTATTGCGTTCAGGTGAAGCGTGTTGCATTCAGGTGAAGGTAACGTGTCTGTATTGCGTTCAGGTGACGCGTGTTGCGTTCAGGTGAAGGTGATGTGTCTGTATTGCATTCAGGTAACGTGTCCGTGTTGCGTTCAGGTGGAGATGGAGACAGCAGATGCAGAGCTAAAGCTCTCTAACGCCACCCAGAGGCTGCAGAGACTGGAGCAAGACATGACGCTGCTGAGAGACAAGGGTCTGAACGTCTCTGCGAGCGCTGAGCAGACCAATCAGGACGCAGCGAGCATCAGACAGATGGCAGACGAGCTGAAGAAGGTGAGTTAACATCTAACTCAGACATTAGACTAGTGATCACAAAGGAACCAAATCTGTCAGGCTTCCTCTTTTAAAGTGGCTATGAGAAGATGCTGCATCTTCATAAAAGTGATTATTTTTTTCACCGTCGACCAGTTCAGATTTTTGTAATGGTCAGGATCAGGATGGGTTCGTGGCTAAACTTTGAATAAGATCAGTTTCTTCTGATCCTTTTGAAGCGTTGTGATGATCTGGTTGACCAGGAGATGGCAGCAGAATCAAACTCTAGACTCCAGAAGAGTGGGTCTGAAAGTCTGGCTGTGTCTCAAACCGACTACCTGCACACTTCAAACACTTAGTTTTAAGTATATAGTGGAGATAACAAAAAAAGTCAGAGCACTGAAAGTACCCGGATGACCCCCTAAAACGGTCAAAAAGTTAAGTGTGGAACGATGGTCACTACGCGCACTAAACTAAACGCCATCTTGACTACGCAGCGGAAAGGGGAGGGGCCAGGGACGTCGACCGGCTGCTGATTGGACGAACGCGTCACGTGGTTTTGGCTGCTCCCGGATTTTACAACAGAGCATAATGGCGGCTCGTTCGGAATACAATCTCGTTTTTTACGAAAATAGTTCACCGAAACGTGTTTTTGAAAACATTTTAAGCGAGAAATAGGCCATTATAAATAACGTAACGTAAGTGGTCCGTTTGGGACAACACTAACCATCCAAAGTGGGCACTACGGCAGTCAGTAGTCAGTGCACATTAGCAGTATACTGACAGAAGTGTGCGGTTTGAGACACAGCCTTTCATTTACCTTGGTGAGGGCTTTTAAAGTCCTATTTCCACCTGATAATAAAAAGGATTTTTTACTTCAGCAGTTATATGAACTCTTCAACTTTAACCAAAAAAGCCTTTTTACAACCAAAAACATCAGATGAACACGCTGTTTCTGAAGTGTGTGTGTGTGTGTGTGTGTGTCTGTGTGTTTGTGTGTGTGTGTGTCTGTCTGTGTGTGTTTGTTTAGGATCTGGACTCGGAGCTGAAGGATAAGTACGCCACAACGGAGAAGCTGATTGGTCAGAAGGCAGGGGGTGTGGCAGAGGCCAAGAAGAGGGCGGAGTCTCTGCAGCAGGAAGCCAAACAGCTGCTGCTGAAAGCCAGCGACAAGCTGCAGCTTCTCAAAGGTGACATCATCACAGTGACATCATCACAGTGACATCATCACTGCTCCTGTCTCCACAGAGTCCTGATGTAAAGCAGTGAGAGTCTCATTAGAAGCGGTATGAAACCATTCGTTAGCTAGCATGAACCAGCGTTAGCTTGTCAGCCGGCTAACGTTATACACACAACTAGTTAGCATTCTTAACGGATACCATGTTTCATTGTAAATTTAGCTAACTGTTTATTTGTCATTTTGTAAGTGGGTCACATTATTGTCCCTGGTCAGGTGTCTTTGGCGTTTCGTCGTGGGCGGGGCTAAGCTCCGGACGGAGCCACTGTGCCTCTGCTAAATAGTCTCAGGAAGGAACTTGTTTTGGTGTAACGTGTACGTTCAAAAGTAGTTTTAGTCGTGCAACAGAAAACTCAGATTGGACAGATAGTCTATCTGTGATATCCTATATGTGAATGGCTTTAACCAAACACACACAAAAATACTTTTAAACTACGGTAGTTATTGTTTAATTACACACTGGAACAGGAAAAAGCCCAGTGTTCAAACAAAACTGTACATCCTTTAAAAAGTGAAAGTATAAAAAGCAAAATAAAAATATAAAATAAAAAGTACAATAATTGTGTCCAAGATGCAGTGGACTGCAAGTATAAAACAGCAGACAATACTCAAGTACTTATAATTAAAACCGTACAGCTCTCTGTGGATTGGCCTCATCTGAAATTTCATCCAGCAGTCAGCCTGTCCATAAGGTTTCTACATGCAGCATAGGGACAGGCCCATCTAGTGTCACTTAGGTTTTTTTTGGTGCCCCACTGAACATTTCTTTTTGAACATCCATCCACTTAATGTGAACATAAGAGTCTGACATGAATGTGTACAGTCTTTCCAGCAAAGTGAAAAAGCATGCAGCTTCTGGGACATTTTTTACACTGTCCACAATGACAAGAACATTGTGCCCTGCAGTGAACATAAAACGCATATTTAGTAACTTCCTTAACCCTTGTTTGGAGCCCAGAGCACCTGCCACTCATGACTGCAGCCCCATGAAAGCTTTGGTCCACCAGATTCTCTTTGTATTCCAGTCCATACTTTTCCAGACATTAAATAATTTTCTCTGTCAAACTGGCTGCATCTGTTCTGCTTTCTGGTACCCAAGGAAGCTCTCCATAACCACACCATTATAATAATATCTTACCACCCTGAATCAAAGTGTTCTGCTTTCTGGTACTCAGGGAAGCTCTCCTGAACCACACCATTATAATAATATCTCACGACCAGAGAAAGCTGCTCCCTAACCCTAACCCTGATCTGGCATGTACACCGAACCCACTGTCTTTGGAAGTGGCTTTCTTACAGTTAGAATAGCTATTTTCTGTTGTGAATACACTGATTTTTTCAATGTGCAAAATGTCTGCATGCAAAGCACTATGCTGCATCTCTAGACCGGGAATATTCCAGCCATGGCCGAGAACTGTACCACTCCCTGTGGAAGCTTCTTTTTGCTGCTTAATATTGTGTTTTTGGGAATATATATATATATCTATATCTATATATATATATATATATATATATATATATATATATATATATATATATAATCTTCTCTCTGTCATCTTCCTCCTCCTGATCACTCCCTGCCTCTGAGTCTTCTTTTGTGTGATTGTGTGTGTTGTGTCTGTGTGTTTCAGATCTAACGTGATTGTGTGTGTTGTGTCTGTGTGTTTCAGATCTAACGTGATTGTGTGTGTTGCGTCTGTGTGTTTGAGATCTAATGTGATTGTGTGTGTTGTCTGTGTGTTTCAGATCTAATGTGATTGTGTGTGTTGTGTGTGTGTGTGTTTCAGATCTAACGTGATTATGTGTGTTGTGTCTGTGTGTTTCAGATCTAATGTGATTGTGTGTGTTGTGTGTGTGTGTGTTTCAGATCTAACGTGATTATGTGTGTTGTGTCTGTGTGTTTCAGATCTAACGTGATTGTGTGTGTTGTCTGTGTGTTTCAGATCTAATGTGATTGTGTGTGTTGTGTGTGTGTGTGTTTCAGATCTAATGTGATTGTGTGTGTTGTGTGTGTGTGTTTCAGATCTAACGTGATTGTGTGTGTTGTCTGTGTGTTTCAGATCTAACGTGATTATGTGTGTTGTGTCTGTGTGTTTCAGATCTAACGTGATTGTGTGTGTTGTCTGTGTGTTTCAGATCTAATGTGATTGTGTGTGTTGTGTCTGTGTGTTTCAGATCTAACGTGATTGTGTGTGTTGCGTCTGTGTTTCAGATCTAACGTGATTGTGTGTGTTGTCTGTGTGTTTCAGATCTAACGTGATTGTGTGTGTTGCGTCTGTGTTTCAGATCTAACGTGATTGTGTGTGTTGTGTGTGTGTGTTTCAGATCTAACGTGATTGTGTGTGTTGTGTGTGTGTGTTTCAGATCTAACGTGATTGTGTGTGTTGTGTCTGTGTGTTTCAGATCTAACGTGATTGTGTGTGTTGTGTGTGTGTGTTTCAGATCTAACGTGATTGTGTGTGTTGTCTGTGTGTTTCAGATCTAACGTGATTGTGTGTGTTGTGTGTGTGTGTTTCAGATCTAACGTGATTGTGTGTGTTGTGTGTGTGTGTTTCAGATCTAACGTGATTGTGTGTGTTGTGTCTGTGTGTTTCAGATCTAATGTGATTGTGTGTGTTGTGTGTGTGTGTTTCAGATCTAACGTGATTGTGTGTGTTGTCTGTGTGTTTCAAATCTAATGTGATTGTGTGTGTTGTGTGTGTGTGTTTCAGATCTAACGTGATTGTGTGTGTTGTGTCTGTGTGTTTCAGATCTAACGTGATTGTGTGTGTTGTCTGTGTGTTTCAGATCTAATGTGATTGTGTGTGTTGTGTGTGTGTGTTTCAGATCTAACGTGATTGTGTGTGTTGTGTGTGTGTGTTTCAGATCTAACGTGATTGTGTGTGTTGTCTGTGTGTTTCAGATCTAATGTGATTGTGTGTGTTGTGTGTGTGTGTTTCAGATCTAATGTGATTGTGTGTGTTGTGTGTGTGTGTTTCAGATCTAATGTGATTGTGTGTGTTGTGTGTGTGTGTTTCAGATCTAACGTGATTGTGTGTGTTGTGTCTGTGTGTTTCAGAGCTGGAGAAGTCTTACGAAGACAACCAGCGGACTCTGGATCTGAAGGCGGAGCAGCTGGTGCAGCTGGAGGCCGCCGTGAAGAAACTGCTGCAAGACATCAGCAACCAGGTGTCTGTCTACAGCACCTGTCTGTTCTAGGGTCAAAGGTCACCTGTCTGTTCTAGGGTCAAAGGTCACCTGTCTGTTCTAGGGTCAAAGGTCACCTGTCTGTTCTAGGGTCAAAGATCAGCTGGGTTAAAGGAACAGGAAACAGACTTTAACCTGTTCTCTGCAGCCAATTACAACATACTGTATGTTAACCGAAATATTAGACTCTGGAGTTTGAAAGGAACCAAAGATTTAGTTTTTAATGGAACCACTCTGTCAAACATATAACATGTTTTCATAAGTTCTAGATAATCACGTTTTCAAACATTTACTCACAGAGATAAAGGAACCATTGAAAGATGTTATAAAACCAGATGTGATTGGTTTGAACTGGATGGATTTAATTGGCTGGTTCATCAGATGAATGTCTTTGTGAATGTCATTTGTTTCCACTTTAACCAAAGTTTAAAGTGAATGTTAAACCGTGTGACTGCAACTTTTTTACTTCCTGGTTTTGTATTTTCTGTAGTTCTTTTCTACTTTCTGGTTTTGTATTTCCTGTAATTCTTTTCTACATGACCAAAGCTTTGAACCAAAATTATTTTTAATAAACGCGTCCAGTTAAAATCACACGGTGCACGGCTCTTTCTTTTATGTTTAATACCAATTAATACGTCTGCAAAATGTCTGTTTATAGTAGAGTCTGTCCTCCCCTGAAAAAGTGGTCGTAGTAGTTCTGACCTATATTTAGGTCAGTAGTGGTGGAGCCCTCTAGTGGTTGTAGTAGTTCTGACCTATATTTAGGTCTGTAGTGGTGGTGCCCTCTAGTGGTCGTAGTAGTTCTGACCTATATTTAGGTCTGTAGTGGTGGAGCCCTCTAGTGGTCGTAGTAGTTCTGACCTATATTTAGGTCTGTAGTGGTGGTGCCCTCTAGTGGTCGTAGTAGTTCTGACCTATATTTAGGTCTGTAGTGGTGGAGCCCTCTAGTGGTCGTAGTAGTTCTGACCTATATTTAGGTCTGTAGTGGTGGAGCCCTCTAGTGGTCGTAGTAGTTCTGACCTATATTTAGGTTAGTAGTGGTGGAGCCCTCTAGTGGTCGTAGTAGTTCTGACCTATATTTAGGTCTGTAGTGGTGGAGCCCTCTAGTGGTCGTAGTAGTTCTGACCTATATTTAGGTCTGTAGGGTGGTGCCTCTAGTGGTCGTAGTAGTTCTGACCTATATTTAGGTCTGTAGTGGTGGAGCCCTCTAGTGGCCGTAGTAGTTCTGACCTATATTTAGGTCTGTAGTGGTGGTGCCCTCTAGTGGTCGTAGTAGTTCTGACCTATATTTAGGTCTGTGGTGGTGCCCTCAGTGGTCGTAGTAGTTCTGACCTATATTTAGGTCTGTAGTGGTGGAGCCCTCTAGTGGCCGTAGTAGTTCTGACCTATATTTAGGTCTGTAGTGGTGGTGCCCTCTAGTGGTCGTAGTAGTTCTGACCTATATTTAGGTCTGTAGTGGTGGTGCCCTCTAGTGGTCGTAGTAGTTCTGACCTATATTTAGGTCTGTAGTGGTGGTGCCCTCTAGTGGTCGTAGTAGTTCTGACCTATATTTAGGTCTGTAGGGGTGGTGCCCTCTAGTGGTCGTAGTAGTTCTGACCTATATTTAGGTCTGTAGTGGTGGTGCCCTCTAGTGGTCGTAGTAGTTCTGACCTATATTTAGGTCTGTAGTGGTGGTGCCCTCTAGTGGTCGTAGTAGTTCTGACCTATATTTAGGTCTGTAGTGGTGGTGCCCTCTAGTGGTCGTAGTAGTTCTGACCTATATTTAGGTCTGTAGTGGTGGAGCCCTCTAGTGGTCGTAGTAGTTCTGACCTATATTTAGGTCTGTAGGGGTGGTGCCCTCTAGTGGTCGTAGTAGTTCTGACCTATATTTAGGTCTGTAGTGGTGGTGCCCTCTAGTGGTCGTAGTAGTTCTGACCTATATTAGGTTTCCCCCAGGAGACAAGGGTTCATGTCCTGTTTGAAAAGAAAAGGAGGGTCTGGCTAGTCCACACAGCATTCCTGGATGGGAGAAAAACATGCTCTGGTTTATTGGCATTTCTTTAAACCAATCACAATCATCTTGGGCGGGGCTAAGCTCCGGACAGAGCCTCTGCAAAATAGTCTCAAGAAGGAACTTATTTTGGTGGAACATGTGTACGTTCAAAAGTAGTTTTAGTTGTGCAACAGAAAACTCAAGATTTGACAGATAGTCTATCTAGCTGTCTGGATTTACCCTGCAGAGATCTTAAGAGCAGTTAACCATAGTCCTCACAAATCCACCGGAGGTTGGAACCCCGACACAAAGACAGAGGACATGGACGGACATCTGGCTGAAAAGAGTGAAATCTGGCAACGGAGCAATCCCGAAAGTGGAACGTTGTGAAGATGGACTACCTTAAAATTGGCCAATCACAGGAGGGCCAGTGCCTCCTTGGTTTCTGCCCCAAGGTGTCAAAAGTCATGACATTCAGGCGAGCAGAAATCACCTTGGAGAGCAGAGTTTACCTGCGAAGTGCGTGTATGCCCTCCACCACTCAAACAGCAGACACTAGGGGCGCATGGAGGCTTATCTGTGCAAGTGAGGCTTAGTTTTAAGCGCAGGTGCCATTCTTTCCCTCTCCCAGTGTTTTGTGTCACGCTCACAGCTGCCTGTACAACTCTTGTTGTGTTTAATTGGTGTAGAGAGTAATATCCACGTGTATGAAATTATATAATTCTTTAGTCGGCATGTCTTATCGCATTCACGAAATATGACATAAACCTGATGCCATAGGAACAAATGACCCATATACTGGGATGCTTTGGGGTGGTGGGGCTGAAGGGGGGTTGTGGTTAGGGTTCTGTATCCGTGTAAGGGTTAGGGGTTACTCCGGATTTCCACAGCATGCGTAATGGCTGCGGACCGGCTCCGCTCCACCGTCCGTCAATACCCACCAGGGCCGGATTTGTTGCAGCACGGCTGCAGCCATGACTGACAGCTGAACTCAAGAGGACCCTCAAGTTCTCGCGAATTCACGTAGAATAGAACCACAAAACCCCCACCAGTTAGTTTCCATCCAGAGGAGTAGAGGGGGAACAGCTCTGTGCTGTGTTTTCAAGGTGTAGTGCAGGGAAATATTATCCGCTGTGAGCATGCTGGATTTTATTTAGAAAATTAACCGGATATTTATTTTGTTTCTGTGCTCGACTTCCTGTCCCGCACTATCTGCCGTGTGCTGAATTGCTGCGGAGCTCTCTGGCGTCTGGCAAAAATAGAAGCTCTGCGTACCTGCTGCCGAGGGCTGCAGACCGCCGGAGCTGTGCCGGAGTCGGAATGCAGCCGTTATGCAGTCAGTGGAAATACACACACTGACTTTAATGGAAACCTAATGACTCCGCAGCCGTTCCGCATCTGGTGGAAATCCACGGTTAGGGTTAAGGGTTCTGTATATAAAGTGAGCTGTGAGGCTAAGGAAACACAAGCAGAGCTCAGAGACAGAACTGTGTGGGATCAGAAACCTTTCCAGAAAACACAGAGGACGATGAACTCAAAACTCAAGAGACTCACATTTACATGACATGTAATTTGAGGACAGTTGGCTGGAACAGAGCTGTTGGATGTTTGAACTGTGACGCACAAACACGTGTAGCAGCCAACAAGCACTTTATTATCATGAATGTATGTGTGTGTGTGTGTGTGTGTGTGTGTGTGTGTGTGTGTCTCAGCTGCACTGAGACAAATAAAGTTTTGAGTTTAAAGGGGGAACAGATGTGTTGCTGTCGATGTCGCTGTGACTTGTAGGCCATTATATAGTTTAATTTTATAAACTACATGTGTTTTGTGTGTAGAAATCTTAATGTGTAAAGTAACTAGTAACTAAAGCTGTACCAGATGAATGTAGTGGAGTAACTAAAGTAACTAGTAACTAAAGCTGTAACAGATGAAGGTAGTGGAGTAACTAAAGTAACTAGTCACTAAAGCTGTACCAGATGAATGTAGTGGAGTAACTAAAGTAACTAGTAACTAAAGCTGTACCAGATGAATGTAGTGGAGTAACTAAAGTAACTAGTAACTAAAGCTGTAACAGATGAATGTAGTGGAGTAAAAAGTACAATAATTCTCTCTGAAATGTAGTGGAGTAGAAGTAGAAAGTGGCATGAAGAGAAAAGACTCATGTAAAGTACAAGTAGCTCAACATTTGGACTAAAGTACAGTCCTTAAGTAAATGTGCGAAGTTACTTTATAAAGTTTGGCAAGAAAACCTTACACCCAGGGCCTAAAGTTCATCTTTGGCCACCAGCCAGTTGTTTTATTCATGTTTTGCCTCATGAAGGAGAAATAAAAAGCATGAGCTTTGTTCTTGAACTTGTTAAGAATTCACGTTAGTGCTGTCAAGGTATTAAAAAAACCACCTAATTAATGACTCTTACAAGATATGTTTTATGTATTGATTCCCCCGTCACAGATTATTTTTAACCCATTCAGCTCTTTGGGGAGCAGAGAAGACCACAAAACACCCAACCAGCTGGAGAATGTTTACAGATGACCGGATGATGATGTCTCCTCCACAGACCACCTTCTTCCAGATGTTCCTGGCTCTTCCTGGCTTTATTTCAGCATCGAAAAAAGCAACACAAATGTGCCAAAATGCGACATGGATTAAAGCCTACATATGGATTTTATTTGTTGATTTTAGCTCAGCTTTTAACACACACCAACATCATCTGCTTAACTCAAAACTGAAGCAGATGAGTGTCAACTCATTTTTCAATGAAATGTTATTTTTTAACCCTTTTTAATCAACCGATAGCGTATAAGAGTCGATAACACCCTGTCAGATCAATCAGCACAGGTGACCCGTAGGGTTCTTTCAGCTCCCCAGTTCTTTTTACACTTTATACAAACAAATGTTCAATGTTTTAATTCTCTGACATCGCCATTCCTCCGCCTACTGTACAAAGACAAGAACCCATCAGCATATTTCTCTGAACAGCAGAGACTATATTTTTAATAAAAAACTGCACATGTAAAGTTTCATTCATGGTTCTGCTCCATGCAGAGCTTTCACCGTAGCCTACGTAAGTGGTCTGGGGTCTCATTTAGAAACGTGGCGTATGCACAAAACGGGGCTGAAAATGTTCGTACGACACTTCCCATGCAAAGGCTGTGATTTATAAAAAACAAAGTTGATGGGAGAATGTGCAGTCCTCCACGCAAACTCTGACCCATGCGTACGCACATTTTGGAAAAAATGGGACTTGGCGATGCAGATGGTGAGGTGGTGAACTGAAGTCAATTCAATTCAATTTTTCAATTCAATTTTATTTATAGTATCAAATCATAACAGAGTTATCTCGAGACACTTTACAGATAGAGTGGGTCTAGACCACACTCTATAATTTACAAAGCCCCAACATTTACAGTAATTCCCTCAAGAGCAAGCATTAGCAGTGGCTATTGTGACAGTGGCGAGGAGAAACTCCCTTTTAGGAAGAAACCTCGGCAGACCCAGACTCTTGGTAGGCGGTGTCTGTTGGGGGTGTGATGAACAGTGGCATAATATGGCTTTTTTCCATTACATGGTACCTGCTCGACTCGACTCTACTCGCCTCGACTCGCTGTGCGTCCGTTTTCCATTGCAGATTTTAGTATCGCCTCAGCGTGGCTGGTCTTCATAGCGACTGCCGTGGGCGTGGCTTAGTAGCTTGCTTTTCCCATTGACATATCCCCGACGCATTTCCTGGTTCTCCGTCTCCGTAAACAACATGATATCAAAGAGATAGTTAACGTTTACTGCTCCAGATTTCCCACTGTGGTCACATATATATGACTCTAGAGTCGCTACTCGCTGCGGAGATAATCGCCGTCACTCTCTCACTTCTCCCTCGCTCACTAGCTCCCCACACACACACATACGGCGACTCGACACACACACATCACACATGCACACACCAGCGCAACAGCATAACCATCAGGCCACTTGTATGCTACGGAGAAAGCTCTGCGTGGAGCCTCCGGCAGCAAAAAAACACCGCTGGCTAAACTATTTAAAAATGCCGTCTCTCGCTAGCAATGCAGTGATCAGTGACGCTTCTTTCCGACCAATCAGCAGCCTGCAGGGTTTCACGTCACCTTCTCGGCTCGCCTCAGCTCGCTTGGAACCTCGACTGAGCAGGTACTAAAAAAAGTATCTGTTAGCAGGTACCAGGTACTTTTTTTTGTAATGGAAAACCAAAAAAGGCGAGTAGAGTCGAGGCGAGGCGAGTAGGTACCATGTAATGGAAAAGCGCCATAAGTCACATTAAAGATAATGGAACAGTGACTTTGAAGGTAGTCGTTGTAGTTCATGTCATAGCAGGGCACATCGTGTCATACTGAGTAGTGCAGTCTCCTATACCGGATCCTGACTACTCTGTGCATAGGAACATCACAGCAGGGCGTTGCGGGATGAAACGTGGCGCTGCAGAGCACGGGTGGATGCGGCGGACGCAGCAGGATGCGGCTGGACATTGCAGGGAATAGAAGAAACATAAGGACTCCGGGGAGTAAACTCCCCAGAGCTAGGTTAGTAACAAGCAGTTCTGGGACAGGATGCATACAAAAGGAAACAAATGAAAACATTGATGAGAGGCTGTACTGGCCTGCCCCCCTCTACTCACACTATATTATTGATTATATGATCAATAAATCTGATGACTATGAAGAGAAGCAGGTGGGCTGGGTTAGGCGGACGCTGCAACTCCTCACTTCTTAACTATAAGCTTTATCAAAGAGGAGAGTTTTCAGTTTATTCTTAAATGAGGTGACGGTGTCTGCCCCCCTAACCCAGACTGGGAGCTGGTTCCACAGGAGAGGAGCCTGGTAGCTGAAGGCTCTGGCTCCCATTCTACTTTTGGAGACTCTAGGTACCACCAGTAACTCTGCATTCTGGGAGCGCAGTGCTCTAGTGGGACAATAAGGTACTAAGAGCTGTTCTAGATAGGATGGTGCTTGACCATTTAGGGCTTTGTAGGTCAGGAGAAGGACTTTAAAGTCAATCCTGTATTTTACAGGAAACCAATGCAGAGAAGCTAATACAGGAGAAATATGATCTCTTTTCTTAGTTCTTGTGAGAACACGCGCTGCAGCATTCTGGATCAGCTGGAGAGTCTTAAGGGACTTATTTGAGCAACCTGACAGTAAAGAGTTACAATAGTCCAGCCTGGAAGTAACGAATGCATGGACTAGTTTTTCAGCATCGTTTTGAGACAGGATATTCCTAATTTTGGCAATGTTACGAAGATGAAAAAAGGCTGTTCTCGATGATTGTTTTAGATGGGCGTTAAAGGTTATATCCTGATCAAAAATAACTCCTAGATTTCTGACAGTAGTGCTGGAGGCCAGGACAACACCATCCAGAGTAGCTATGTCTTTAGATAATGAGGTTCTGAGGTGTTTAGTGCCCAGCACAATAACTTCAGTTTTGTTTGAGTTTAACATCAGAAAAGTATAGGTCATCCAGGATTTTATATCTTTAATACATGCTTGAAGTTTAGCTAGCTGACTGGTTTCGTCTGGTTTGATTGATAAGTATAATTGGGTGTCGTCCACATAGCAGTGATAGTTAATTGAGTGTTTCCTAATGATATTACCAAGAGGAAGCATATATAAGGAGAATAAAATTGGTCCAAGCACTTAGCCTTGTGGAACGCCTTGGTTAACTTTTGCGTACTTAGAGGATTTATCATTAACATTAACAAATTGAGATCGATCAGAGAAATAAGACTTAAACCAGCTTAGTGCAATTCCTTTAATTCCGACTAAGTGTTCTAATCTCTGTAACAGGATTGAATGGTCAATAGTGTCAAATGCAGCACTAAGATCTAGTAAAACAAGTATGGAGACAAGTCCTTTGTCTGCAGCAGTTAGAACGTTGTTAGTAATTTTCACCAGTGCCATCTCTGTGCTATGATGCTTTCTAAATCCCTATTCAAAGTCCTCAAATAAACTATTGCTATGTATAAAATCACATAACTGATTAGCAACTACCTTCTCAAGGATTTTGGATAGAAAGGGATGTTTAGATATAGGTCTATAGTTTGCTAAGACCTCAGGATCGAGGGTGGGTTTTTTCAGAAGAGGTTTTATCACAGCTACTTTAAATGACTGTGGTCAAATGACCTGTTAATAAGGACATATTGATCATATCTAGTAATGAAGTGTTTACCACGGGTAATGCTTCTTTGAGTAATCTCGTTGGGATGGGGTCTAAGAGACAGGTAGATGGCTTAGCTGAGGATATCTTTAACATTAATTGTTGGAGGTCTATAGGATAAAAACAGTTTAAGTATATGTCAGGTCTAGTCGTTCTTTCTAGCAGTCCTGCGTTGAAAGGTGAACCATTAGAAGTTGAGGGCAAAAGGTGATGACTTTTATCTCTAATTGTTATAATTTTATCATTAAAGAAGCTCATGAAGTCATCACTACTCAGAGCTAGAGGAATAGATGGCTCAGTAGAGCTGTGACTATCTGTCAGCCTGGCTTCAGTGCTGAAAAGAAACCTTGGGTTGTTCTTGTTTTGTTCTATTAATGATGAGTAATAGTCTGATCTGGCATGTCTGAGGGCCGTCCTATAGGTTTTCAGACTGTCTTGCCAGTCCAAACGAGACTTCCAGTTTGGTGGAGCACCATTTACTTTAAAGTTGTCGCGAGTTTTGCTTTAATTTACGAGTTTGGGAGTTATACCAAGGTGCTAGTTTATACCAAGGTGCTAGTTTTCCTCAGACTGCAGAGAGTAAATGTGGGAATAACGATTACTTTTAATATGTTCAAGTATTGATAGCTCAGTTGGTAGAGCAGGCGCCCATATATAGAGGTTCACTCCTTGACGCAGCGGGCCAGGGTTTGATGCCGACCTGCGGCCCTTTGCTGCATGTCATTCCCCCCTCTTTCTCCCTTTTCATGTATTCAGCTGTCCTGTCAATAAAGGCCTAAAAATGGCCAAAACATTATCTTAAAAAAAAGAGAGATAAGATGAGTGGGGAAAACTGTGTCAATTGTAGCCTATATGTACAGTACAGGCCAAAAGTTTGGACACACCTTCTCATTCAATGTGTTTCTTTATTTTCATGACTATTTACATTGTAGATTCTCACTGAAGACATCAAAACTATGAATGAACACATATGGAATTATGTACTTAACAATAAAGTGTGAAATAACTGAAAACATGTCTTATATTTTAGATTCTTCAAAGTAGCCACCCTTTGCTTTTTTTGATAACTCTGCAAACCCTTGGTGTTCTCTCAATGAGCTTCATGAGGTAGTCACCTGAAATGGTTTTACCTTCACAGGTGTGCCTTGTCAGGGTTCATTAGTGGAATTATTTCCCTTATTAATAAAAAAGCAAAGGGTGGCTACTTTGAAGAATCTAAAATATAAGACATGTTTTCAGTTATTTATCACTTTTTTGTTAAGTACATAATTCCATATGTGTTCATTCATAGTTTTGATGCCTTCAGTGAGAATCTACAATGTAAATAGTCATGAAAATAAAGAAACGCATTGAATGAGAAGGTGTGTCCAAACTTTTGGCCTGTACTGTGTGTGTGTGTGTGTGTGTGTGTGTGTGTGTGTGTGTGTGTGTGTGTGTGGGTGTGTGTGTGTGTGTGTGTGTGTGTGTGTGTGTGTGTCTTTCTTTGTGTGCCTTATCGCGTGTCTCACTGTGAGAAGTCAAGACAGCCAAAATCACCATAAACCTGGCTGTTTTATTTTAAAATGTTTATTTTGGTAAAGTATCCAGCAGTACTGTGGCCTTCCTGTATCAAGGCATTATTTATGTGTGCAGCTTGGAGTTTAAAACAAGGGGACAATAACATAATATATTGATCGTATTGTAACTGTAATCTTTGATGTAAAACATATTAGTCCCATTTAAAATAACTTTTGTTGTTGTTCATGTTGAGTAGAATCCTCTTAGCAGGAAGTCAGACATTTTGACATTTGAAGATGAACTGAAGCCAGACTGAACTTCTCATTTAACTAACAATGAAATTATCTGTCCCTTTTCTCCCGCTCCCTCTAGAGTGTGTGTGATGAATGTTGGCAGGGATGTGTGTGTGTTGGACGATGCTTTCACTGTTTCCAGGAAATCAAATCGTAATGTTCCCATTAAGATATGTGGACAACAGGAAGTCTGTTCATGTGAAAGAAACAAGCTGCTGGGACTCTAAGTGTGTGTGTGTTTACTACGGTATGAACAGAGAGAAGAATGAAAGAGGGACAGAGACAGAGAGCAGAAATAAGAGCTGCAGTTGGAACATTAGAGACGGGAGGAGCCAACCAGGCTGAAGATATAAACCAAGCCTTTAGAATATTCAAAATGAAATACCGTGAAGAGAGACAAGGAGAAGCAGACGACGAAAGACTTAACCAGAAAGACAGACTGACTGGTTAGAGAGACAGACTGGTCAGAGACAGACAGACAGACAGTGAGGGCAGGTGAGACAGGTGGATGGCGAGGACAGACAGCTCCAGAGAAATGACCTTGTTTGAGATGTGGAACCACAGGAAGGAGAGAGGAGAGCTGCTGCAGAGAGCCAATCAGCTGAGACTTGGTCCTTCACAGCTGTAAGTTTACCGTCTTGATGTTTTAACGTCAGCTGCTTTCTTCACAGCTGTAGGACTTGTTGATGCTTTAACGTAGAGATGAAGGTGTTGTACAGTAGATTAGATTTCTGAATGTCGAAAGCGTGGAAAAAAACACATTGAATGTTTTTTTTTAAATAGTGTAGAAAGTGTTTTGGTGTGTTACAACTTGTTTGACAAAAATGTAAAATATTCTCTTTGCGTCCGGTGTGAACACAGTCGAAGGTTAAACAGCAGGGGACTCATGTATAAAAGACTGCACAGCTTTCATACCAGAAGATGGCGTACGGCCAAAACTTGAAAAGTACCTACGCACAGAAATATTCACATGTATAAAACCGGTCTTACGCCAGGTCCTGCGCACCTTTCCTTTATACATCACTATCAACGTGAAATTGAGCTCACATGAATGAGTGACCGACCCCGCCTGGCCTCCTCCCATAAATGAATATGGAAATTACTATAAATGCGCCCCCGACGTCATTCTTTGTCCAATCACAACGGGTTATCCCGCTGCAGATGAAAAAAAAAAAACTTCACCGACTGAGGTTGAGGTGCTGATCTCGGAGGTGGAGGCGAGAAAAAAATGTTCTGTTTGGAGGATTGTCATCTTGGATAAGAAATAAAAGAAAATGCCCGGAATTTCAAATGGTGACCGGGCGGTGAATGCACCGAACCCTGGAAGAAATAATAAAAAAAAATAATGTCGAAGTGGAAATCAAGAGAATAGTGGCAGCGCCACACCAGTTACAGAATAACATACATCTCAGTGTCAGTCCAAATTACGCACAATAAGCAGTTTGAATTTACTGATGTAATGGCATTTATTTATTTTCTAAGTGTTAGTAGCTCAGTGAAACTGAGTCCAGTGCGAGGGAGACCTGACTCAGAGAAGGAGAGGTTAATGAGGCCAGCGTCTCCACAGTGACGGCTGAGCCACACATGGATGAAATAATGAAATAGTAAATAGGACTACAGTAACAGAAATAAGTGCAGAATTAAGACAGTCAAGACGGCCCAGTGTTTGGTGGACCGGGTACACCTTGTTCACTTAATAGCCTACAAATCATCCACGGGATCAGTTGCGCATCACATGAGTTAGCCCCCCCGATACAGCGTTTGTTCCTGGGGAGATGGATCCGTGCGTCCCGCCTCCTGTGCACCATGGATGTCTGAGCCTCAGCAACTAAAGACTCAGACACTATTGAATTTTCCGTGCCGATCATTTTGTTGCCAGTAAGATATTTTATCTATGGGGAATACAGAGGATGACTGAAAGTATTTTCTAAGTGGATTTATCATTTATTTCCCGTCCTCATGTTTAACAGAGATTAAGTAGCCTGTGAATTAAACAGTTGATAGTGTGAAAGATGTGAAACATTAACCACATACATGATCAAACTTTTATGACATCAGCAGATATATATTTCATAGACAACATCACAGATATATGCCAGTAACCGTAGTGGTAACTTTATTTTGTAATGTTTCTTGATTTTCGGCACTTTTCAGTTAGAATTAGCCACGTTACAGAGCCAGAAAAGACTTTGCGTGACGGCCCGCACATTCTCACATCAAGTTCATTTTTTATACATCACAAAGTGTATGTGAAAACCAGCGTACGCAAGCTTTTCGTGCATACGCAACATTTATAAATGAGGCCCCAGATCTCTCTAGTAAGGTAAGGCAAGGCAAGGCAGCTTTATCTGTATAGCACATTTCAGCAACAGGGCAATTCAAAGGGCTTTACATAAAACATTAAAGAGCAGTTAGAAAATGATTAAAAAACAAATTAAAACATTAAAAGACAAGAATAAAATTGACAGTGCAGTGTAAGAATTTAAAGAACTGAGAGATAAAATACGTGAATAAAAGTTACAGAGCAGTATAAGAAATTAAACATTAAAGAGCAGTTATCAAGTGTCATACAGTGTCATCAATGCCACTTCAGTATAACAATTGAACAGTTATTTAAAGAAAGGCAACATCAAAAAGAAAGGTCTTTAGCTTTGATTTAAAAGAACTGAGAGTTGCAGCGGACCTACAGGTTTCTGGGAGTTTGTTCCAGATATGTGGAGCATAAAAACTGAACGCTGCTTCCCCCTGTTTAGTTCTGACTCTGGGGACAACAAGTAGACCTGTCCCAGACCACCTGAGAGGTCTGGGGGGGTCATAGTGTAGTAGACCTGTCCCAGACCACCTGAGAGGTCTGGGTGGGTCATAGTGTAGTAGACCTGTCCCAGACCACCTGAGAGGTCTGGGTGGGTAATAGAGTAGTAGACCTGTCCCAGACCACCTGAGAGGTCTGGGGGGGTCATAGTGTAGTAGACCTGACCCAGACCACCTGAGAGGTCTGGGTGGGTCATAGTGTAGTAGACCTGACCCAGACCACCTGAGAGGTCTGGGTGGGTAATAGAGTAGTAGACCTGTCCCAGACCACCTGAGAGGTCTGGGTGGGTAATAGAGTAGTAGACCTGTCCCAGACCACCTGAGAGGTCTGGGGGGGTCATAGTGTAGTAGCAGATCAGAAATTTATTTTGGCCCTAAACCGTTTAGTGATTTATAAACCAGCAAAAGTATTTTGAAATCAATTCTTTGAGGCATTGGAAGCCAGTGTAAAGACTTCAGTACTGGAGTGCTGTGATCCACTTTCTTGGTCTTATTGAGGGCTCGAGCAGCAGCGTTCTGAATCAGCTGCAGCTGTCTGATGGATTTTTTAGGGAGACCTGTAAAGACACCGTTGCAGTAGTCAAGTCTACTGAAGATAAAAGCATGGACAAGTTTTTCCAAATCCTGCTGAGACATAATTCAGGTCTCAGTCCATGACTACACTAAGATTTCTGGCTTTGTCTGTTGTTTTTAACATTGTCGTTTGAAGCTGAGCACTGACCTTTAATCGTTCCTCTTTCGCTCCAAAAACAACCACCTCAGTTTTTTCGTCATTTAATTTAAGAAAGTTCTGACACATCCAGTCATTAATTTGTTGAATGCACTTAGTCAGTTGTAATATTGGACTATAGTCCCCTGGTGATAAGGTTATATACATTTGTGTGTCATCCGCATAACTATGGTAACTTATTTTATTGTTTTCCATAATTTGAGCCAGTGGAAGCATGTAGATGTTGAACAGAAGAGGCCCCAGAACTGAACCTTGGGGAACTCCGCACGTCATATTTGTATGCTCAGATGTATAATTCCCTATAGGCACAAAGTAGTCCCTATTCTTTAAATAAGACTCAAATCACTTTAGTACTGAGTAGTAGTTATTGTTCTCCCCGTCTCCCACAGGACGCAGTTGCTAGGTGACAGTGGAGTCCGGGCGGCGCTGCAGAACACCAGGACGGCATCTCTGCTGCCACCGGTTGGTACGGAGGTCTTCAGACGCCTGACGCCGGCTTCACTGGCACAGATACAACAAGGCCTAGATGCCAGAGAGGAGGAGAAAAACAAAGAGGTACAGAACCTTTCATACATGCTGACTCATGCTTTACATGCTGACTCATGCTTTACATGCTGACTCATGCTTTACATGCTGACTCGTGCTTTCATGAATCTGAACCTACAGTTAGTTACATTTTGGTTGCCATTTGTCGTGATTAACATTTCAACCGATTCACAGGTCAGATCTTTTGACCTGTGAATCGGTGACTAAAATGCTTGAAGAAGAAACACCTAAAAATATGACAGTAAATGTTTGAGATTTTCTGTTTGGATTTAAAGTGATGGTTCAGAGTAATTTCACCCTAGGGTCCTTTGCACCATGACCTTGAGCCAAACACCCCCCCAGAAGCTTTTTTCACCTGGGTCGAACATTGGGAGAGTTAGCGTAGAGTAGCATTATCAGCTGGATAGCTTAGTGCAGGGGCTAATGGACCCACGTTTGTATCTCGTAAATGACCCCACTAATACTGCCCGAAAGGATACTAGGGTGAAATTACTCCGAACCATCACTTTAAAGATGTCTTTAGGTTTTCGAATGTCTCCTCTTTGATTGGCTGTCACCCTGGTCGACAGGTAGCGAAGGATGACCCACCCAAACCTACCAGGGACCTAGAGGCCGGGAAGCCCCTCCCATTCATCTACAGAGACCCGCCCCCTGAGCTACTGAACACCGCTTTGCAGGAGCTGGATCCCTTCTACCAATCACAGAAGGTCTCTCTCTCTCTCTCTCTTTCTCTCTCTCTCTCTCTGACCTGTCTCTCTCTTACCTTTCTCCCTGTGTCTCTCTCTCTCTCTAACCTCTCTCTCTCTCTAACCTGTCTCTCTCCCTCTCTAACCTGTCTCTATATCTGACCTGTCTTTCTCTCTCTCTAATCTGTCTCTCTCTCTCTCTCTCTAACCTGTTTCTCTCTCTCTCTAACCTGTCTCTCTCTCTGACCTATCTCTCTCTTTCTAACCTGTCTCTCTTCCTCTCTGACCTGTCTCTCTCTTTGACCCCTCTCTCTCTATCTAACCTGTCTCTCTCTGACCTATCTTTCTCTCTCTCTATTCTGTCTCTTTCTGATCTGTCTTTCTCTCTCTGTGTTTCTCTCTCTAACCTGTCTCTCTCTCTGACCTGTATTTCTCTCTGTATGTGTGTGTCTCTCTCTCTCTAACCTGTCTCTCTCTATCTGCAGACGTTCATCGTGATTGGTAGAGGAAACATTATCCACAGGTTTAACGCTGAGTCATCCTGTTTTCTGCTGAGTCCGTTTAGCCCGCTGAGGACCTTCGCCATTAAGATCCTCATCCACTCATATCCTTTATGATGTCACACTCTGCTTCTCCCTGATTGGTCAAGGCACCCTGCAGGAACTCATCAAGTCTCGAATAGTCATTAAATGTCTCTTGTAGTGGTTTAGCGTGTCTTTGTAATCTTCATTTGGTCCGGACCAAGGGCAACAAATTCTACATGATAGCAGCTGTTAGGGTTCCTATTAGACCACACTGTTTGCTCTGGTCCGAACCAGCTGATGAGTTGGTAAAACAAACCAAAACACAGCAACACAAAATTATATTGAATTGACTCCTTATGTTGCAACATCTGTTGTATTAGTGGATTATGTCGCCTATTATTATCAGCTGGAGCATGCAGTGCATGCTTGTCACCTTATGGTTACAGTTATCATTCTTGATGTGGACAAACCTTATATCCAAAAATGTGCAGTTCTTCCAGTAGTTGGGTCTGTTCGAGGTCGGACAAACGAACGATCCAGAGTTGGTTTGGTGTGCATCCTATTATGATTGCTGTATTCACAGCTACCCAAAGGAACAGCACCAAGGGGAAAACAACTCTAGAGACATTCATCACAACTAAATGAGGCCGCTGTGAAAGAGCCCAGACAGAGAGTTACAGTGTTTGACGTGTCGGTGAGGTTTTCTTTAACAGCTTAAACTGTTTTCCGTTTTTTCATCATGGCGACGATTCTGACCAACTGTGTGTTCATGACGATGATTAATCCTCCAGCGTGGTTCAAGACTCTGGAGTGAGTTCACACGCATACACACACACACATGCATGCACGGACGCACACACACACACACACACCCACACAAACACACACATACACACGCACGCACGCATGCACACACACACACACAAACACACACGCACGCATGCATGCACACACACACACACATGCACTCACACACACACACGTGTAGCAAGTACAAACATATTTTCTGCCTTCTATGTTTGCAATTCTGGAACATACTTCTTTCAAAACACTACACACCCTTTTTTACATTAGACACTTTGTTCACGAATTAAAACTTGCAATCATTCATACAAAACACTATCTGAAATTAGCAACATACCGAATAAACAGTGTAAAGATATTTCATACATAAATCTCATTATTCATATTTCAGATCCTTCACACTAGGACAGAACAGACAAGAAATGCCAAAAACATAAATAAAAGTAAAACAAACTAAATAAAGACACAAAACTACAAAACAAACAAATCAAACAACATAATAAATGCACTCAGATAACACTTTTATCGTTATCCCTAACATTAATGTAAACATTTATAAAATCAAATTCTCTTTGAGACATATGTCATATCTTCAAAAAGTTGGAAGTTTTGTATTTACTCTTATAATAAAATCTGTCAATAACAAAGTAGCTTGAGAGTTGATTCCACCAGTGGACTATTGCTGGGGATTGGAAGCCTTCCATTTTAAACCTATGCATTTCCTAGCTGCCATCAAATATCAAAGCAAGATCTATGTACATACTTTCATATTTATTCCACTTGTCAGACATATTAATTCCCAAAAGACATAAAGGAGGTGAAAGGGGAACAGATACATTTAAACACAGAGATAGCAGCTTGGTAACAAATTTCCAAAATATTGAAAGTTGTTCACACGCGCAAAGCATATGAAAAAAGGTACCTTTATATTTCTTACAACGCCAGCAGAGGAATGATATCTCACTGTTAATTTTATTTAATTTCTCTGGGGTATACAGTTCTTTATAATCACTTTGCTACTAATTTCAGAACCTTTATGTGATTTTTCAAAACAAAACTCTAGACACAAAATTCAAAATGGTCATCACTCTTAACACAGGCTGTCCAATGTTCAAAACATTGCATTGTGCATTCATATCTTTATAGAAATCTTGCACAATCATTGGTTCAAAAAACTAATTGATTGTGAAATACCATAGAAACGTTACTTTAGATCACCCACACACAAGCTACCCATAGTTTCACTGTGTCATTGTTCGTACAATCATTAAATATTGTAGTACAACATAGGTGATACATGTTTCATTATGGTACAACATGTAAATACATCTCTGTAAAAGTACTGCAGTAGTAGAGAGAATACTACAGACACAGTGGAGTCATTTAACAAAATCTGATGTATTAATGAAAAACAATACAGTACGATCACAACATATTTATTTGAATCAAAGTAAAATAATTAGCTATGAAATAGAAAAGAAAAGACAGTATTACTGTAAAACATCAAATGCAGTGTTCCTCAACTTAATTGTACTTTACAATAAAAAGCAAAACAAAGGAGTGATTATTGTACTTCTACATTTTCATTAACTCTGTCTTGTGGATTTGAAATTATAGTTTAAAAAATATAAATCAACAAAAAAGCAATCCAGTTTCCCTGGCCGAAATATACCGAAATAATAACATAAAAAGAAATACATATAAACCATGATACTATCTTGTGAATAATGTTGATTAAAACAGCGGTTATTGGGCTAAAAATACCAATAATAACTGTCACAGATTTCGAGTTAAGGGGCGGGGGGCGTGTTTTTTTCTTTCGTCGATATCCGACGGTGAGGGAATAACATGAATGTCTATCTGACGGACCCCCTCGTCGAAAAATAACGTCAAGGGTACCCCTATTTGGTTGAAACTTGACACCAGGGTCCTTGACCATGCGTCATACATTTGACGAGTAGGGAGTGAGACTGTGTTGGCCAAACATCTTGGAAAAAACCTTCGGGCATGGCGAACAATGTGGTTTGAGTATATAGGATATGTTGGGTATGTTGCTATATATATACACACAGTACTTAACAGTATACTTAATTACAGTATATATAAAGTATATATAACGTATATATGTCAATCATCAGTAACGAGTTGGCAGAATTGGACAAGAAGTTCCAAGGCCTGCATGTATACAGTGCAGTACTGTCAATACTGTACATAGTTTGAAAAGGTAGTACATGGGACCATAGAAACAGTGTCTGATAAACAGTAATACATTACATTAAAGGTAGTACATGGGACCGAAGTAACATCTGATGAAGTGCTAGAGTTTTGAAAAATGACGTCAAGGTTCTGAAATTAGTGCCAAAGTGATTGAAAAAAACTGTAATAGACCCTGTGCATTATCTTAAATAGTGCTAATTTATGCCTTAAATTATAAGAGCATTTATATACTTTCCTGCAAATAAAAGACCAATCTTCTTGCTGTATTTCCATTATCACAGTGAGCTCTGTGCGATCCTTGATTGAGTGCATGGCAGAATTGCTCCACAAATTGTCATCTTTCATTAAGCGTTTAAATTGCAATATGTTTCAAAAATTGCAATTCAGGACACTGTGTAGTCTCAATTACTTAACTTGATTAAACGGTCAGAAGTACCAAGTTTTATCAGAGGATGGAGCGACCAAGACATGTTCACTTCATGCCACTGGAACAGGAAGTTCTGACACAATGAGATACATTCCACAAAGTCTTGAAGCAATCTGCAAAATCTGTAAATACCAGATCTGATTTACAGCATGAAACTGGAATTTGAAGTGAAAGTTTAAAAACAAAGAGCCAGTCTGTCCTTAGCTTTACAAAATACTTCACAAAGCATCATATCAGAGAAAAGGCAGACTAGAGGTCACTTAAGTTCAAACTGTTGAATGTCTCAACACTCGCTGTCTGATGCAGTCACCAAACAGAAAAGTATAAAATATGATTTAATCCTCCTGTCGTCCTCGGGTCAAATCCGACCCATTTTAAAAAAGTTTTTATATCAGAAATTTGGATTTCTTTCAAACAATTTGTCCAAAAAAAACGGATGGTTCCATACAAAAAGTTAAATAAATAATCAGTTCACTGCTTTCATTGAATTAGGGTTTTTTAGTCAATTTTATAACATTTGAAGAATAAAAAATTCATAAAAGAACTTTGAAAAAAGTGACAAAAATGTCAAAAAAGTGAAAAAAAAAGGTTTTACAATTTCGGAAAAAAGTCGACAACGTTGAAAAAAGTGAAAAAAACATCAGGAAAAGCTACAAAAGTGTCAAAAAAGGAGACCCAAACGTTGATGGAGGTTTTTCATTTATTATTAAAATTGTGACTAAGAAAAACAAAAAGTTGCCAGTCAACGAGGGTTAAAATGAGTCACAGCTCCAATCTGAACACTGTGACGATGTATCCATCCTCAGCGTCAGACATGGCAGATACATCCACAGGTAGATACGGCCGCCGCCATCTTGGTACAGACATCCGACCGCTGGACCATAAAGACTCCGAGAGAAAGACTTTGGTGCTACTTTTGGTTCATTGTTCATGTGAAAGAAATGCCAAAAATAAGCAACATGGAATAACAATGTTTTATATTTAACAAGAAATCAAATCTGCACATTAAAGGAGGAATTTCTGAGCATGAACATCAACGAGAACCATCCTTTTATGTTTATTGTTTGAAATATTTCTGTGTTTTTGTCTTCCAACAGCCATGTGTTCACTGCTGTCTACACGTTTGAAGCCGTCATCAAGGTGGCGTCCCGAGGCTTCTGTTTGGGGAAGTTCAGCTTCCTCCGAGATCCCTGGAACTGGCTGGATGTCCTGGTCATCCTCTCGGCGTAATAATCACATCTGATCAACATATTCATCACACACTTCCTGCTACTTATCGCCGTTCTCTAAGTTTTGTTGCATTTTTTACTTTTTCTTCACTTGTTTTGACATTTTCTCGCTTTATAAAACGTATGTGGTGCTTATTTCCAAGTTTAAGCTTTCTGTCTGTTTGCTGCTGATCAGACTCACAGCGGTTCACTGATGGGAGGATTTTGTATCTTTCTGCTTCTTTGCGGTCTTTTATGTATTGTTAGTCACATTTTTGTAGCTCATTTTTACTTTTTTGTTGTTTTCTTTCAAGGTTTTCGTTGCGATCCTCTCGGCTGACATCAGCACCCAAGTGGAGAAAAGACTTTTTTGTTTCTGTGGTCATTGTCTTTATCTGTGATTTTTTGTTTTTTTTACTTTGGGGTCATATATTTTTTGTCTTTTTGCTGATTATGATGTTTCTGTGTTTCAGGTGTGTGGAAGAGTTTGTTTATTTAGGGATATCTCCAATTTTTCGAATCCTGAAGATCATCCCACTTATTCCAGGTGTGTGTGTGTGTGTGTGTGTGTTTGTCTGTGTGTTTGTGTCTGTGTGTGTGTGTGTGTGTGTGTGTGTGTGTGTTTGTGTCTGTGTGTGTCTGTGTGTGTGTGTGTGTTTGTGTGTGTGTGTGTGTGTCTGTGTATGTCTGTCTGTCTGTGTGTGTGTGTGTGTGTGTGTGTGTGTGTGTGTGTGTGTGTGTGTGTGTC